>NC_089231.1:82608399-82723645 GCF_963924675.1 Phocoena phocoena | reverse complement strand
GTTTTCCAGTCTGGCTGGTGCAGGAACAGGCTGTATTCCTGGGCCTGTGTAGGTGCCACACACTCTTACCTCTGATCATTTCAGGTAGCTCTTTCCCTGGCCTCCGGTAGTTGTACTTGTAAGCATGGGTTGACCAGGGCTCAGCTGATCCTAGAGGGGACTCTTTGCAGACCTCTGGACTCTCCATGTGCAGCTGTCTCCTCTCTAGAATTCTAACCTCCTTGGTTTCCCTGGACCCTCAGTTCTGTTGTCTCAACTCAGGGGGTCTGCCAGGCTCCACCTGGGGTCCCCCTGCCCTGTACCATTGCCTGGAAACTCTCTCAAGACAGTAAGCTGGGGGACTTCCCTGGCAGTCCAGTGCTTAAGACTCCATGCTTCCAATGCAGGGGGCGCGGGTTCGATTCCTGGCTGGGGAACTAGGATCCCACATAATGCATGGCACAGCCAAAAAAAAAAAAAGACAATAAGCTGGACAATCACAGGGCTAACCCCACTTGTTTCCTGTGTCTCAGGGATCACCGTCCTCCATTGACTGATGTTCACTGTCTTGAAGAAACACATCATTTCATGTTTATTTTCTCCAATCTTTTATTGTTTCAGGTGAGAAAGTAAATCTGGTCCATATTACTGCATCTTGGCCAGCAGAAGTCAGCATGATGCAGTTGAGATTCAGATGATTATTGTATGTTTCCGTAATTCATTCCTTTTCGCTTTGCTGAGTGTATTTCATTGTATGGATGGATCCATTTGTTTATCCGTTCACCAGTTGAGGTAACTTTGGGATGTTTCCAGTTTGGCTGGATTATAAACAAAAGTTTTTAAATTAAGTTTTTAAATATAGAAGTTTTAAATGTAAGTTTTTAAATGTAAAATTCTTTTAATTAAGAAAAAGATTACAGCTTCATATAAAAATCCAGACATTTACTTTCTCTTGAAAAGTGGAAAGATCTGGCCACACTGGGCTCATGTTCGTGCTTGGCAATGGGCTGGACCAGAGGAACACATGTCCGCTTCACAGGAGGCTCGCCAGCTGCCACAGTCCCCTGCAGGTTCAGTTGTACTGCCCTAGCCTACTTCATGTAGGCTGGAGACAGCTGAGCTTGAGACTCCTGATACAATGTGTCATGAAGTTTGCAAACCAGATAAATCACTCACTTGGTGAAAAAACAGAAAATAGTTTATTTAATTGGGGTTAGTAGAATCAAAAAGGAAATCCAGGGCTTCCCTGGTGGCGCAGTGGTTGAGAGTCCGCCTGCCGATGCAGGGGACACGGGTTCGTGCCCCGGTCCGGGAAGATCCCACATGCCGTGGAGTGGCTGGGCCTGTGAGCCATGGCCGCTGAGCCTGCACGTCCAGAGCCTGTGCTCCGCAACAGGAGAGGCCACAACAGTGAGAGGCCCACGTACAGCAAAAAAAAAAAAAGGAAATCCAGGGCCTTGAAGGATGAATTAAATGTCACCAAGCAGAGGATTTGGGACGATGATCCTCCTTTACCTACGCTTGCAGCTGCTTGATCCTGGGCTGAAGAGGCTGGCCTTGCCCCCCAGGGAGAGCTAGGCAGATATACCTTCTCTGCAAGTTGGCCAGCAGTCAGGTTGCAAATCTTAGGGACTGTTTTCTGTGGGGTCAGGACTTTACGTGCATTATTCACAAGCCTTTCTGTAGATGGCACAGGCTGGCCACCCCCATCAGTGTAGCTGCTTAGGTGCCAGAAGTATCAGATCTTACCTGGCTGCCACCCTGTCCCGGTTTCTGCCCAAAGAGCTTTCAGACTCACTCATCAGCTTCCTGGTGCTGGATGTGCCTCTTCTTAGGGATTTTGACCATGATACGTGAGAATGGTGAGAATGTGCGTTGCAAGCTTCCTCCCCCACCCCCTCCCTACACCACCAGGGGGAAATCTCTCCTATTTGCTTATTTTAAGGCACTCTACTTAGGGACCTACCAGCTGTAGAATTTGCTCAGTCAGCTGGGGAGAGTCATAAAAGTAGCAAATGGGAATTCCCTGGTGGTCCCGTAGTTAGGACTTGGTACTTTCACTGCCCAGGGCCAGGGTTCAATCCTTGGTCTGGGAACTAAGATTCCACGAGCCTCGTGGCGTGGCCAAAAAAAAAAAAGGAACACATAGCACCTACTATGTGCTTGGCATTCTTCTATGCACTTTACGTATATGTATTAAAGCATTATATATATGTATAATGCACAACGACCTTATGAGGAAGGACCTTCATTATCCCTATTCGACAGGTAAGTACTCTAAGGCATGGTTTCTCCAGCTTTCAGTGGCTTTAAACCACCTCCTGGAGATCTTGTTAAAATGCAGATTGTGATTCAGTAGGTTCTAGGAAGGATCTAAGATCCTGTAATTCTACAAGCTCCCAGCCAATACTACTGGTTCAAGGACCACACTTGAAATAGCAAGAGTCCAAGGTACAGAGAGGTGAAAGAACTTTCCCCAGCTCATCCAGCTACTGGTAGCTGTGTTACTTATGCACTGCAGGATGCCAAGAGCCTATTCTAAAATAAGAGCAGCTGCCCAGGGAGAAGTGAAAATTCCAGGGACTTTTCCTTCGTCTGCTTCCCATAAACGCCCTTGCTCAAAATAGTCCCTCCCACAAAAAAAATAGTCCCCAAGACTGTAACAAGCAATTTGTGCAAAGATGGTTATAGCAGCATTTTTCAGATCAGCCACACACTGGAAGCATCCCAAGTGCCCCACGAGAGGAAAACAGTTAAGTAAGCTGCAGTCTGTCTTGGGAATTCCCTGGCGGTCCAGTGGTTAGGACTGAGCGCTTTCACTGCAGTGGCCCGGGTTCAATCCCTGGTTGGGGAACTAAGATCCCACACGGTACGAGGTGCAGCCAAAAAATTAAAAAACAGGAAAAAAAAAAAAAAGCTATAACCTGTCTATTTCATGTAATACTATATGGCTGTTAAAAATTATTATGGGAACTAAATGGATACCTTTAAACAGGTACATTAAAGCATGTTTAAGTAAAAAAGTAGATCTCCAAATAATGTATATATACTGATTAAAGTTATATGATCATTCGTGTACCCTGAAAGAGATTGGGTGAATTTCGTATAACAGAAATAGTCCAGCATATGCTGGGAGGGAAGAAGGAAAGAAGGGAATTGAAAGAATTTCTCTTCCAATAAATAATATTGGGGTAAGAGAAAAAAAAAAAAAAAAGAAATAGTCCACCATATAAACGGATGGAATTTTCTTTTTTCTGTTAAAATAATTTTTAAAAGAAGAAAACAAAGCAACAAAAATTTATTGGTGGCACTAAATAGAGCAGTTTTTTGTTTTTTTTGTTTTGCGGTACGCGGGCCTCTCACTGTTGTGGCCTCTCCCATTGCGGAGCACAAGCTCCGGACGTGCAGGCTCAGTGGCCATGGCTCACGGGCCCAGCCGCTCCGCGGCATGTGGCATCTTCCCGGACCGGGGCACGAACCCGTGTCCCCTGCATCGGCAGGCGGACTCTCAACCACTGCGCCACCAGGGAAGCCCCAATACAGCACTTTTGATAGAGGGAAAACATAGAGGCAAAAGGGTTTTAAAAGTAGTCTGAACACAGTAGATTAAACCCAGTGGGTTTTTTTGAATTTTATTTTATTTTTTATACAGCAGGTTCTTATTAGCTATCCATTTTATACATATTAGTGTATATATGTCAATCCCAATCTCCCAATTCATCACACCACCATCCCTCCTATAATGTTTTTCCTGAAATGTTGTTCAGGTGTTTGATAGAAATTTTAAACCCCTATCTTTCTGTTCACAGGTTTATAATGTAAACAGTATTATCTATAAAAATTTATTTGTTTAATATTTACTCTCCAGGTATCAAAATGTCCTTTATGTCCTTATTCAGTTATTTGCATTACTGGGCCTACCTGGGACTGTAAAGTCCTGGCTGGCTGGGGCTGTGTGATTTACTAGTCAGACGGACCTGAGTTCAAATCCCAGCCCTGCCACTTGCCAGATGCGTGACCCTGAGTACATAATTCGCCTTCTCTGTAAGTTGAGGGTTGCTCTGTAGGATTGTTGTGAGGACTAAATGAGATGATGAAGGTAAAGTGCCTGATAATGTAAGCACCAGAAAGCACTAAATTTACATATTTGGGTTTTAAAAAAACAAACATTTTATTTTGGGATACTTTTTTTTTGGCTGTGCCGCACGGCATGTGGGATTTTAGTTCCCTGATGAGGGATCAAACCCGCGCCCCCTGCAGTGGAAGCAGAGTCTTTTCTTTTTTCCTTTTTAAATATTTACTTATTTGGCTCTGCTGGGTCTTAGTTTCAGCATGTGGGATCTAGTTTCCTGACCAGGGATCGGACCCGGGCCCCCTGCATTGGGAGCGCAGAGTCTTAACCACCAGACCAGCAGGGAAGTCCTGGGGTACTTTTAGATTTACAAACATAACGGCAAAGATAGTGCAGAGAGTTCCCATTTACTCTCCTTCACTCATTTTCCCCTAATGTTGACAATTTACATAACCATGACATCTTTATCAAAACTAAGAAATTAACAAAGGCATATTACTATGAACTAAACTCCAGAATTTATTCAAGTTTTACCAGTCTTTCTACTGATGTCCTTTTTCTGTTCCACGATTCAATCTGACACCACATTTAAATATCATGTCTCCATATTCTCCTCGTCTGTGACAGTATCTCAGTCTTCCTTGTTTTTTTCATGACCTTGACAGTTTTGAACAGTAAAATGTATATATATTTAATAATAGCTTTATTGAGCTATCAAGATGATTTTTATGTCTCAACTGACTGAGCCACGAATGCTCAGGTATCTGGTTAAACATTATTCTGGATGTGTCTGCAAGGGTTTTTCCAGAAGAGATTGTTTGGATCAGTAAACTGAGTAAAGCAGCTTCTCTTCCCCAATATAAGAAGGCCTCGTCCAATCAGCTGAGGGTCTGAATAGAACAAAAAGGTAGAGGAAGAGAGAATTCTCTCTCTCTGTCTGACCTGTTAAACTGGGACATCAGTCTCCTGCCCTGGGACTGGGATTTACACCATTAGTTCTCTTGGTTCTAAAGCCTTCAGGCTCAGACTGGAGTTACACATTTTGTTTATCCATTCATCTGTAAATGGAAAATTTTTTTTCCACTTTTTGATTATTATGAATAATGCTACTACAAACATTTGTGCACAAGTTTTTGTGTGGACACATGTTTTCTTTTCACTTTGTATTACACTTAGGAGTGGAATTGCCTAGTCAGATGGTAACTTTAACATTTTGAGGAAGCAATAAACTGTTTTCCAAAGTGGCTGCATTTTACATCCTCACCAGCAAAGTACTAGGGTTCCAATTTCTCCACATCCTGGTCAACACTTGTTATTTTCTCTGTTTTACATTTTAGCCAACCTTGTGATTTTGTGTGCAGTGTATCTCACTGTGGGTTTTTTTTTTTTAATAAATGTATGTATTTATTTATTTTTGGCTGCACTGGGTCTTCATTGCTGCGCGCGGGCTTTCTTTAGTTGCGACGAGCGGGGACTCCTCCTCGTTGCGGTGCGCGGGCTTCTCACTGCGGTGGCTTCTTCTGTTGCAGAGCACAGGCTTTAGGCATGCGGACTTCAGTAGTTGTGGTGCACTGGCTTAGTCGCTCCGCAGCATGTGGGATCTTCCTGGACCAGGGATGGAACCCGTGTCCCCTGCATTGGCAGGTGGATTCTTAACCACTGCGCCACCAGGGAAGTCCCTATTTTTCCCATTCTGTGTTGATTTATATACATATACTTTTTAACTTATCCAAAAAATCTCAAACTTAAAGAAAAGTTGCAAGTACAGTACAAATAACTTATTTTTCAAACCCATTCAGCATAGATTGCTCATCCAGTTCACCCCATCACTCCTGAATACTTTAGTGGGCATTTCCCACAATCAAGAACATTCTCCTAATCAACCAAAGTACAAGCATCAAAATCAAGAAATTAACACTGATACATTACTCCTTCTAATCCTCAGACCCCGTTCAAGTTTCCCAATTGTGCCAAAAGCATCCTTCATAGTAAATGGATCCAATCCGGGCTCACCTGCCGTGTGTAGTTGTCATGTCTCTTTAGCCTCCTTTCATATGGAACAGTTCCTCAATCTTACTTCATCTTCCTGCTCTTGAAATTTCTGAACAGGACAGGACAGTTACTTTGTAGAACTTTCCTCACTTAGGGTTTGCCTAATAGGTCCTCTGATTAGACTGAGGTTAGGTATCTTTGCTGGGACAACCGCAGAAATGATGCTATTTTCTCCTCACTGCAGCTCAACAGGTGGCACAGAATTCCAATGTGTCCCACTACTGACGACGTTCACTTTACTTGATTAAGGTAGTGTTTTCCCGGTTTCTCCCCTGTCAAGTTACTCTTATTCCCTTTACAAGTATTTTATGGGAGATACTCTAACTACGTAAATATCCTGTTCTTCATCAAACTTTCCAATTATTTATATCAGCATGAACTCATGATTTTTATCTTAGTCAACGAGTTATAATCCATTACTATAACTATTTTGATGCTCAAGTTGTCACAGACTTGGCCACTGAGATTCACTTTTGACTGACTTCTGTCTTTTTGATAGATCCCCAACATTCTTCAAGCATTTCCTTACTTTTTTTTTCTAATTTATTTATTTTCTATTTATTTTATTTTTGGCTTTGTTGGGTCTTCATTGCCACGCAGGCTGCAGTGAGCAGGGGGCTACTCTTTATTGTGGTGTGCGGGCTTCTCATTGAGGTGGCTTCTCTTGTTGCGGAGCACAGGCTCTAGGTGCGTGGGCTTCAGTAGTTGCAGCACGCAGGCTCAGTAGTTGTGGCTCGCGGGCTTAGTTGTTCCGCGGCTTGTGGAATCTTTCCAGACAAGGGCTCGAACCCGTGTCCCCTGCATTGGCAGGAGGATTCTTAACCACTGCACCACCAGGGAAGCCCGCATTTCCTTACTTTTTGACACAAAAAGATGTTCCAAGCACATCTTATACTTTCCCGGCTCCAACTCTGAAATCAGCCATTTCTCCAAGCATTCCTGGTTCTTTCCAGTGGAGAATGGCATTTAGAAACGAAGTTGGATTTTTTAATTAATATATTTATTTACTTGGCTGTTCCAGGTCTTAGCTGTGGCATGCGGGATCTAGGTCCCTGACGAGGGATCAAACCTAGGCCCCCTGCAATGGGAGCACAGAGTCTTAACCACTGGACCACCAGGGGAAGTCCCACCAAGTTTGTTTTGTTTTGTTTTTTGTTTTTGGCTGTGCCATGCAGGATCTTAGTTCCCTGACCAGGGATTGAACTCAGGCCCTTGGCAGTGAAAGCGTGGAGTCCTAACCACTAGACCACCAGGAAATTCCCTAGAAACCAAGTTCTGGGTACTAGATGTGTGTGTTCATCACTATGGGATGTCACTATTCTCTTCTCTCTGAGGACAGATCTAGGGTCTATATTTATATATTATGCATGTATATATGTACACATTTACACCTTTATTTATAACTCTATTTATAAATATTGAAAACCATGACTTCACACCAATATCCAATTCCAGTCCACAGAGTTCATTCTAGTTTGTCCCTTTCCAGATTCACTATTCCCCTCTCCAGCAGTGGGAAACCTGGCTCCTGTCATCCTTAATATATTTACTTATCTGATCATTCCTCCTCATATGTAACCAATCTCCCATGGCCACCACCATCCTATCCCCAGTCCTCAGGCCAACCTTGCCCCAAATAAATCTTTGATTTTTAAAAATATTTATTTGGCTGCACCGGGTCTTAATTGAGGCGTGCGGGATCTAGTTCCCTTAGCAGGCATTGAACCCCGGCCGCCTGCATTGGAAGCGTGACGTCTTAACCACTAGACCACCAGGGAAGTCCCCCAAATAAGTGTATCTTAATGAGAAGGATGATGAGTACGTTGATCTCTTTCTTTGGCTTAGTGTCCAGATTAAAACGTCTTTTTTTCTTATGTGAAAACTTACCCAACCTCCAGTGGCCATTATCAAAGAGATGTGAGTGGAAGGAAGTGCTTGATAAAGATTTAGAAACTGAACACTTCCTAATTCGTCTCAAAAGCCATCTAAGAGGACTTCCCTGGTGGCGCAGTGGTTGAGAGTCTGCCTGCAGATGCAGGGGACACGGGTTCATGCCCCGGTCCGCGAAGATCCAACATGTCGCAGAGCGGCTGGGCCTGTGAGCCATGGCCGCTGAGCCTGCGCGTCCGGAGCCCTGTGCTCCGCAACGGGAGAGGCCACAACGGTGAGAGGCCCGCGTACCGCAAAAAAAAAAACAAAAACAAAAGCCATCTAAGAATGTTTGAGGAATGTATTTATTATTAGACATCTTTGCTGTCCTCATTTGTTGCAGACACAAAAAGCGCTATATCCTGGGTCTCAGCCAACCCTGTTATTTTGGAGGCTCTCTGTCAAGCAACAAGGAGAAAACATCCAGTGTTTTCGATGCATTTGAAGAATTAGGTCTGACAGTTCCCTAATGAAGCCATATTTACCAGGTTCTCTTGTATAATGGTGGATATTGGAGGAAGATTGTAGGAAGCGGGAAATTCACCAAAACGTTTTCCAATCACCAGGGGAAGTGTTGGCTGCTTTTTGGTTTTGGTTTGGTTTGCTTTTGAGCCTGCAAGACTAAATCTTATTTAATTGCGCCACCTGCTGGCAACTTCACAGAATTTCTTTTTCTTCCAACAAAAGGCAAAACTCAACAAAGATTTATTCACAGTCTTTTTTTCTTTCACCTGAAAAACTACTACTCACAGAGCTGGGGTGGTGGAAATATGTCAACGTTCTTCATCTTTAGTAAAAAAAAATTTGCTTTCCACATTTTCAACAATGAGACTATATTACCTTTTTATGGTGACATATAATGTATACAGAAAAATGCATAAATTGTACACGTACAGTTTAAATAGTAATCATAAAGAGAATCTGTGTGACTAAGACCCAGGTCAAGAATAAGACATTGCCAACAACAACAACAAAAAGAAGACATTGCCATCACCTTAGATAACCCCAGACCCCTCTTCCCTGATCCTAACCTTCTCCCTCCCTTCCCCTAAGGTAACCACTATCCTGATTTGGGGAATAATCATTTGAGCATGAATTACTTTTAAGCAGAAAACAACTAAAGTATTAAGTTTAAAAAATAATATAGGGCCTTCTCTGGTGGTGCAGTGGTTAAGAATCCGCCTGCCAATGCAGGGGACACGGGTTCAAGCCCTGGGCCGGGAAGACCCCAACATGCCGTGGAGCAACTAAGCCCGTGCACCACAACTACTGAGCCTGAGCTCTAGAGCCCGCAAGCCACAACTACTGAGCCCGCATGCCACAACTACTGAAGCCTGTGCGCCTAGAGCCCGTGCTCTGCAACGAGAAGCCACCGCAGTGGGAAACCCGTGCACCGCAACGAGTAGCCCCCGCTTGCTGCAACTAGAGAGAGCCCGCGCACAAAAATGAAGATCCAATGCAGTCAAAATTAATAAATAAAATAAAAAATTATTAAGAATTTCAAAACAGTGACAGCAGAATATTAAGCCAAGCACAAGGCACTTCTGAGCATGAGGCCCTGTGTGACTCCCCTGTGAGGAGGGTTGTACTAACTGGTGTATTTTGAGTCCATTTAAGGGTTTCCTTGTTTGCATTTTCATTATTTTTCTGTTCTTTATGAGGTACCTATGAAACAGTTCATTCCTTTCAGGGGAGGTCCATTCTTGGCTTGGGACTCTTCTAAGATGCTATGTCTCAAGGAGAAAACAGTTTAAAGAGAAGGTGGCTACCCAAACGAGAAAAGCCCAGTAATTGTCTGAGCAACTTCCTAAGGATACCCAAGAATCACCTTTCCTTTCCTTTTCATGGTTTGCATCCTTAATTAGAATTCATAACTTGGCAGTTGGGGAGGTTTTACTGCCTGCCAGGTTGAGACTTTCTTAGACAGTTTTCCCAACTTCTCCCTGTTCAACCAATCACTGTGGTCAAAAAGTCACCTTCTGCCTCATTCCCTGCCAGCACAGCAAGTTCAAGAAAACACAGTGGTTCCTGGCCACTGGATTTGGAGCCAACCTTCCTCAGCCTGGCATCTGGACCTCCTCACTCCCAGTCTACCCCCACTCTGTTCATAGGGCGTTCAACACGATCTCCCATGCTGTGTGAGGCCATCCTTCCACTTTGGTCAAGACAGTGTCCGGAGTCACTACACTATCATGCTTACCTCCAGGACCTTGCCCAGGGTATTCGTATCCCTGAACCCTGCCGTCCTTCCTTTCTGAGTGTGAACTCGTCAAGGGCAGGGGCTGAATTATATTCATCTTTGAATCTCCAAAGATAACACGTTTTCCACAAAGAATCAAGTTGATGAACTGACACAGGGGACTTCCAAAACATTTCTAACTTTTATGTCACAAAATCACACTTACCTCTATGCAGACTTGTTTCTTTTCTGGCTCTTATTCAACATCTCTTCCTAATGATTTCCTGACTGGGATTCCTGACGAGGACCTACTTTTATGTGGGCGAGAAAGTGTGCCCTATTTTTTTTAAAAAAATAATACTTCTTTTCAACCTGGCACATAGTCACCCAAATGTGTCTTTATTGAGTCCTGAAGTCTTTCAGAATATAAGAATTCATGGGGGGGACTTCCCTGGCGGTCCAGTGGTTAGGACTGACTCTGCGCTTCCACCGCAGGAGCCCAGGTTCCATCCCTAGTGGGGGAACTAAGATCCCACAAGCGCCGCGGTGCGGCGGAGAGAGGAAAAAAAAAAAGTCATGGGGAAAAAGAAAACAGGGAAAATTCTTTCTCCCTAAAACCTTTACTTAACACACATGTAAAAATGAATAGTCTTGTAAAACGTTTCTAAAATCGAAAATTAAGTTCCAGTGATCACATTCTGGCCTTACGTTTCTAGTTTCCGTAATTGTGCAGCAGGGCATTTGGGCGGTCCCGAAATTCAGCTTTCCATTCAGCCACTCTTGCCGCGCTTTCTCCCTCCGCCCTTTCGATCCCGCCCACTTCCGGCAGAGGCGTCCACAGCGCAGGCGCAACTCCTGGAGCCATTCACCGACCTCCTGGTCTAGTGCCGAAGTACACGCATGTGCAAGAGAGGGGCGGGGCTGGTTAATTGGGAGGGAGAAGGCAGGTCCACGGAACTCACGCGACTGTCTCCGCCCACCTAAATTAGCAGGAACAGCCGAGAGCCGCCTCAGGGTTAAGGCAGCGCACGCGCACTGAGTGAGGAACGTGGCGAGGAACGAGGGCAAGCCTTTACGCACGCTCATTTAAATAAGGCAAGCAGCTTCTCGCGTCAGTTCTTAACCCGCCTCCTTTCTGTTTTACCCGCCTCTGACTTTTAAAGGGCCAGAGATCTTTTTCACCCGAATTGCTTTTTAAAAAAAATTTTTTTGAGAGCCTTCTGTGTGCCGGGCCCAGCTTACATTGTCTTCTGTGTGCATTTTCCAATTTTTCCTTTGTAATACGTGTGATAATTACTTTAATATGTATATTTTTGCGTAAATTTCTTTCCCCGCCCTAATTGTACCATTCCCTTGGAGGCAATTCTCTGAAATGGGAGGCAATGTGGTGTTCTGAGCAGGTCTTCCTAGGTCAAAAAGTCTATGATTGAATCCTGGCTCAGCCACTTATTTTGCTCTTTTACTCTGGGTATCTTCCTTAACTTTTGTGAACCTAAGAGTTTGCAGATTTTTAAAATGAAGGTAAGGCTGCCTACCTACCTCATAGAATTGTTGTGAAAACACACGTACATTTTTAAAAAAACTCTGTAAAGTACCAAGTACTGTGCCTCATACCAGCTATCTATTAAATATATAGTAGTCGTTAAGTGGAATTAGAAAATAGCTTTATAGTTTCTGTAACATGGTTCCAGATGGTTCTTCAGGAGGATTTAACTAATTGCCAGGATGGCTAGTGGTAGGTAATGGTGCATTTTTCCCCACAGTGTTGGCAATATCACAGTCCATGATTTTTACACATTTTTCTAGTCTAGACAGTATGTAATGCATGGCAGGGTTATTTTAACTTTCATTTCTTTAATTGCTGGTGAGGTTGTGCATATTTCCTTGGGATGATTTATTAGCTGTATTTCTTTGCCTAAGAACTATTTTCAAACACCATAATTTCCACTGGCTTATCCCGGTAGACATTATGTTAGGTTCTGACAGAGCATTTCCTTGACCAACTTTAAAAAAAAAAAAAGGATGGGGAGCTGTGGGCAGTGAAAGGAAACCTTGCAAGGAAGGGATAAAACAAGAGATCAGAGCTCATCCCTGAAAGCAGCACTGTCCAATAGAACTTTCTATGGTAAAGGAAATGTTCTGTATCTGCGCTGTCCCCTAGGAGAGCCAGTTGCCACAAGTGCCTACTGGATACTTGGAACGTGGCTACTACAACTGAGGAATTGACTTTTTACTTTTTAAAAATCCTTTGATGGCATAACCCTAGAGATTAAGAAAGGAGAGAAAGGAGAGGAAAAGAGGGGTCCCATAGAGTCACTCAGAAGTGACCTCATCCTGTTTGGGGAAGGAAAAGCACCTCTTACTGAGGAGGCTGTAAAACATTTAGGATCTAGTCTCTTATGGTCTTACATCTTGACCTTAGGATTGATTTCTAGCACTACTGTGCTGTAGGTAAGTGGCTCAGTTGAGCACAGCTGTATTTGAACAACTTTGATCCCCTAGTGTGGTAAATGGACCCAGAGGTGACCATTTGTAAAAAATTTGAAAAAATATTTCCATTGTTCCACTTTCAAAAATATTGCTTTTGTTAAACCCAATGTTTAGTTTTTCTTGTAATACATTTTGTTAACCTGTGTAAAAGGATTAAATTTCATTATGTTTTTAAAATGCTATTTTTATGTGAATTTAAGTGCAGCCACATATTGTTTTTTAAAACCATATGGTTTACCACTAATTTCCCAAAGTTGCAATAAACTCTAAAAAGAAAAAAAAAGGTGGCCTCATATATACGATGGGACTCAAATTTAGACTTTTGGCATCATTCCCAAGAGAGAGTCCCAGAGAGTCAGTCGTGACAAGAATGGTGTGCTCAGTTTGCAAAAATCTATCAAGCTATGCACCGAGGATATTTCCACTTTTATGTATGTATTTTATACTTCAGTAAAAATTTAAATAACATTTTCTGCACCTTGTGTTACCCTCTTTAGGCATTTCTCTGATTTTTAATTTAGCAGAAGTCTCAAAAAAAAAAAAAAGTGGCCTGTGACTCTCTCTGGACATCTGAGAGCCCCTAGAGGGCGCTCGTTCTGCACAGGAGACTTTTAAAAACTGCTTTATTGAGAGAATTCACCATACAATTCACCCTTTTAAAATGTACAGCTCGATGGTTCTTAGTATATTCACAGAGTTATGCACCCTTCATCACAGTCAATTTTAGAATATTTTCATCACTGCAAAAAACAAACAAACCTGCCCTTTAACTATCACCTTCCCATCTCCCCATCTCCCCCTTCCCAAAGTAACCACTAATCTACTTTCTGTCTATAGATTTGCCTATCTTGGACATTTCATATGAATGGAAACAAACAACGTATGACCTTTTGTGTCTGATGGCTGGCTTCTCTCACTTAGCGTAATGTTTTCGAGGTTCATCCATGTTGTAGCCTGTGTCAGTATTTCATTCCTTTTTATGGCTGAATAATATTCCACTGTATGGATAGATGACATTTTTTATCCATTCCATTCTCTTTTTTTTTTTTTTTTGGCCATGCCATTCGGCTTGTGGGATCTTAGTTCCCTAACCAGGGATTGAACCCAGGCCCCCTACAGTGGAAACATGGAGTCTTAACAACTGGGCCTCCAGGGAAGTCCCAATTCTAGCCATTCACATCTGGCAAGTAATTATCAGAAGGGTGTACGGGACAGAAGACCTCAAGCTTGACGTTCCTGGCACTTCGGTATTAAGGAGTGGCCAGTCCATAGCACCTGCTCAGGAGCTCGTGAGTTATGCTACCAAATTCTGATTCCATAAGGAGAATAATCTCATAGATTTGTAACCTGCCCATCCATATTGCCTGCCGAGGCAGATAAACGTTAACCTGCCCCAGATTCTTCTCTAGGGGACAGTCCTTGCTTCCCCTGAGCCAGGGTTTGATTAGTGGTTGTAAAAGGGCTTCTTGGAGGGGTGGGACTGAGGCTTGAGGCTGTGTCTTAGCCTGGCCTTGGGAGAGAGAAAACTAGACCATTGAGGTGCCACTCAGCAGGTGGCAGGGCAGCTCTGGACAAAGCCACAGCACAGGGATAGTTTGCACCAGGATAGAACCTGCTGGAACAGCTGGCCAGGTACGTGAGTAGGAGAGGAGAATGCCTTGAGGAGAACCACAGCATCTGCGGCATGACTGGCCCTGGGCAGACTCCGGACCCTAGGTGAGCCAGTCATGAATTTGGGATTGGAATTTGGAAAGAGCCAATTAGTTTCTGTGAGTGTTTGGAACCGAACCGAGGTGGAACTGTGAGCATGAGAAAGCTGATTGGCAGAATGAGAAAGATGAAGGAGACATGGAGAGAGAGAGAGAGAATGGCTTTGCTGTTAGCAGCTTTCCAACACTCTTGTATCCTTAATAAATTTCCTTAATTAGATAGTGTGAGATGGTTCTCTACCTGCAACCAAAGGAACCTTGGATAAGGCATTAAGATACACTGTATAGAGGGGTGGGATAGGGAGGGTGGGAGGGAGGGAGACGCAAGAGGGAAGAGATATGGGAACATATGTATATGTATAACTGATTCACCTTGTTATAAAGCAGAAACTAACACGCCATTGTAAAGCAATTATACCCCAATAAAGATGTTAAAAAAAAAAAGATACACTGTATAAGGTCTATGTCAATTACCTTCTAATGAGACAGAGAGACACCCAACAAATTAACTACAAATGATGTGATACATGTGGAAATTAGAGCAAAATTCCCATTCCAGTGGGAGTGAAGAGCAAAGCAGTGAAGGGGAGCCCACTGGTAATCAAAGAAAAGCCATCAGAACAAGACTTTTTTCTATGAGATGGGTAAAGAGCTTTAAAAATAATACTGAATGTGGGCAAAGGGTAAAGATGGGGGAAAAAACAGACACTCTTCTATTCTGTGTATGGAACTGATACAATCTTTCAGGAGGGCAATTTGGTGACATATATCAAGAGTTCAAAAATGCTCACACCCTTTGACCCACAATTCTGTCTCTAAGAATATTTCCTAAGGAAATAAGCTGCGATGCATAACCACATTTAAACGGAAGGACATTCATCAGATCGACATTTATAATGGGGAACATAGGCAATAAATCTGATGCCCATCACCAAGAGACTGGTGAAGAAACTATTCAGGTATTAAAATGATGTTCTTGAATGAATTTCATCATGGAAAAGCTGTGCCATTCTCTGGGTCCGTTGTGTTTCTTCTATGGTCACAAGTTGGCTCCAGTTTTGTAAAAAAAAAAATTATATATAATATTTATATGATTTGTTAAGGAACTGCTTCCAGTAGAAACTGGCTAATAGACGGGGGTGGGGGCGGGGGGGGTAGTAAGTTAAAAAGCCAAGTGAGTGCAGCCTGATCCTGAGGGGAACTCTAGAGCAAAAATTATACCTCAACAAATATTCTGGGAATTCCCTGGCGGTCCAGTGGTTAGGGCTCCACGCCTCCACTGCAGGGGGCATGGGTTCAATGATCCTTGGTCGGGTAAGATCCCTGCAAATGGCCTGGCACAACCAAAAAAAAAAATTTTTTTTTTTGGCTTCAAAGAGACAGACAATAAATAAGGGGTGTGTGTGTGTGTGTGTGTGTGTGTGTGTGTGTGTGTGTAGTGCTACAGAGAACGTGAAACAGGAATGAGGTTGGGAAAGAGGAAAACATTTCAGAAAGTATATATGGAGATTCCAATTTTATTTTATTTATTTATTTATATTTTTTATAAATTTATTTATTTTTGGCTGCGTTGGATGTCCGTTGCTGCGCGCGGGCTTTTCACTAGTTGCGGTGAGCGGTGGCCACTCTTCGTTGCGGTGCGCAGCCTTCTCATTGCAGTGGCCTCTCATGTTGTGGAGCACGGGCCCTAGGCACGTGGGCCTCAGTAGTTGTGGCATGCAGGCTTCAGTAGTTGTGGCTCGCGGGCTCTAGAGCACAGACTCAGTAGTTGTGGCGCACGGGCTTCGTTGCTCTGCGGCATGTGGGATCTTCCCGGACCAGGGCTCGAACCTGTGTCTCCTGCATTGGCAGGCGGATTCTCAACCACTGCGCCACCAGCGAAGCCCGAAGATTCCAATTTTAAATAGGGTGGTCCAGACACTTGTACTGAGGTGATCTGAATAAAGCCCTGGAGGGCAGGGCGTGATCCAGGCCGCTATTTGGAGGAAGAAATGGCCTGGCAGAGGGCACAGAAGAGGCAAAGGCCCTGAGGCAGGAACACGCCTAGCATTTTCCAGGAACCACAAGGAAGCAAGTGTGAGGCTAGAGCAGAGTGGGACTGGGCGCACAGAGTAGGGGACAAACTCAGAGAGGAAAGGGGAGGGAGGTGGGCAAATGACGCAGCGCTTTGAAGACACTGTAGGCACTGTGGCTTTTACTCTGAGTGGTCAGGGGAGCCACTGTAGGGAAGTGAGCTGAGGAATGACTTGGGCCAACTTGTGTCTATGTAAATCGTATGCATCTTCCGGTGTGTAGGGGCAATATAGCTTCCCTCAGATTCTCAGAGGAGTCTAATAAACCATCACAAAACAAAGAACACGTGCAATGTTGGCTTTCCCTTTAATTTTGTCCCTTTGTCTTTGCAACAAGGCAGAAAAGCCTTTGACACTTTCCTGCCAGCATCGGGCGTGGTATTTGCTCTGGGGAAACCGCGACGGGAGGGAAGCGGGGGTGGGGAAGTCAGTAACCTCCCGGGGCACACCGTGGCCCAAGCTCCGCGGATATCAGGTCTCCCGGGCTCGCCCACCAGTCTTTGGCCACCGGGCCGGTGCACCAGCCAGTACTCGACCTCCGCAGGCCCGAAGACGTCCTTCCTCGTCGCGGGAGGATCTACAGCCTTCCCCACACGCGGCCCCGAACTCACAGTCTCCGCAGGAAGGGGCGGGCCCTGCCGGCCGGCTTTGCTGGGGCCCCGCGTTGCCATAGGGACCCTGGCAGGGCTTGGGACGCCGGAACGCGCGCTTCGGACGATTGAGGCTGGAGGCTGCGGGCGGCGACTCCACCGCTCTCGGCCCAGGACTCCAGATGCAGGATCCGCCCCGCAGGAGAGAGCAGGTGAGCCGGCGTAGGTGTGACGAGGCGCGGGCTAGCGACTGACCCCCAGCCGTCTGGGCCCTGCTCCTTCCACCTTCCATGGTGGTAATTATTGTTATTCAGTATCAAAACAACACGAGTAGAGTACGCGCACCGAGTGGCAAAGCCTTCTTCCCCACCCCCCCCCCCGCCTTTTTTTTTTTTCTGGCCACGCAGCGTGGCTTGCGGCCACGATCTAACTCGCGCCCTGGCAGTGAAAACGCCTAGTCCTATCCTAACCACTGGACCGCCAGGGAATTCCCCAAAGCTTTCTTCTCCTATCAGGAGCTCTATGTATTAAGACCACAACCTCCTCTAGACCACAACCCTACGTAGGGTAGCATCTACGTTCCTGAAAGTGTGGGACAGAGGATGAGTTACACTGATGAAGCATTAAGTATCACCCAATGACATCGTAAGAAAGTTATTAGATTCTGGGTTCTCTTACGGTTCTGAGTAAACCAAGGAGAAAGTGTCAGTTTGGGGCTAATATGGCATTAACACCTTTCTGAACATGTGCTAATCTCAACTGTAAGCCCCAGTGTCTAGCTAAGACTTAAGTAATGTTTGCAAAATCTTCCTTGGATAAATGTATTGATGTTTTAAGTGAATTAACTTCAATATAAAGATTAATCATAGTACACATGGTACATGCAAATGGGAGAAAAAAGAAAAACATTAAATTTAGGACCTGAGACTGTTTCCCTCTACCCAGTTTTCACCCTGGCTGTCTTCCTTGCCTGGAGTGACTTTCCCAATTTCTAGGCATGATTGTCAAAATACATATTAGCCAGTACAGTTGGCCAGCTTAGTCAGAATCACTGAGGCCCCTGCTGTGGCCCTACAGGGAACTCCTTGATAAGCAGGGCCCAATGCAAAATGAAAATGTGAGGCAGTAGTAGCTCATACAGTATTCAGAATTTCAAAACAGCAACAGAGCCGAGACCAAGTACACACTCCTCTAAGGACCAGGCCCTGTGCAACTGTTCAGGTTGCACACCTGTGATGCTGGTCCTGGGTGGGTGGATGCTTGGGACACCAAGACCTCCTGAAACCTGCTCAGCCCTGAGGTCATTCTCATTGGTCAATACCTCTGCCTGGGAATTCCCTGGCAGTCCAGTGGTTAGGACTTCGTGCTTCCACTGCAGGGGGCCTGGGTTCTTTCCCTAGTGGGGGAACTAAGATTCCGAAGGGTGCGGCAAACAAAAACAAAAAAGACTTCTGCCTGCTGATGGTTAAATAGTTCACTCTAGTCCCCCACCCCCATCCCCTCATTCCTCCATCCCTCCACGCCTCCACCCCCATCCTTGGCTGCTAGCACTGCTTGAGTGTGTGTGTGTGTATTTCCCATCTATGGAGCAGGATAGATGGTACCTGCTGAGGGGAAACAGAGATCCCCAGATTTGGAGACCATCTTTGTCACCTTGCACAAGTCCCCTGGAGACAAACAAATAGACATGAATGTCTGCACTGGGGACATGAAGCGCATAGATGGGGGGCTCCCAGTCTGGGGAGAGACACAAAGTCTCTCTGCAACCCCACCAGGCAGGGTGGGGAGGAGAGCCCTGGTCTGATGAAAAAAACCTAACCAGGCAGACAGGAAGAGTACCTGGGCAGAGGGCAGAGGGCAGAGGGCAGAGGCAGAGGGTGATCAACCATCCTGGTGCGCCTGGGACTGTTCCAGCTTTAGCACTGAAAGTCCAATGTCCTAGGAAGCCCCTCAGTCCCGGGCAAACCAGTACAGGGGGTCTCCCAAGAGGCAGTCTCTTTAGTTGAGGGGCTCTCCTGACAGCTCACAACCCCCTGCCATCCTGTCCACCAGGCATTCTAGGCTTTTCTACCATCCTGTCTACCAGGCATAGGGGGCGGGACCCAGGGGGCTAAAGTGTTGGGTGTTGAGCCAGTGGTGGTAGCGGGGGTGCCCCTGTGGGCTGTGCCATCACGGCTGTCTGCCAGCCCAGACAGAGTGGCCTGGCTAGGCCCCAACTCCCCAGAGTGGGTTGTAGTGTTCACAACTGAGGGCTCCAGGCCCGCATCCACTCTGGTTGGTCATACTGGTTATTAAATATGTGACTTTCAACCTCTCCCCTGGGGCAGCTTCTTCCTAATGTCATCACAAACCCCTCTGCCCTGTTGGTTTCCCTGGGTTCCCATCCCAAGCAATTGTGCCATCAGATCCCCCGCCCCAAGGGGCCCCTGGAGAGGCAAGGGAAGAGAGAGCCTCCCAGGGGGGTCAGTCCAGCACAAAAGAAAACCCCGCAAGGGCTGCTCATCTGCCCTGGGGACTCAGAACACACGTGACTCGTCCCACTTGACCTCAGACAGGTGTCTCCCTGGGAAGCCCCAGGATCCTGGCATTACTTATGGCAAACTGAGCCCCTGATGTCACTAACCCTTTGCCAGCACCCCCTGGCCCACAGAAGCAGCCACCATGCCTATCTCCAAGTGCCCGCCAAAGTCGGAGCCCCTGTGGAAAGCATGGGACCGGAAGGCCCAGAAGAACGGACTGAGGCACCAGGTGTTTGCTGTCAATGGCGATCACTATGTGGGCAAGTGGAAGGACAACCTGAAACACGGTAAGTGGGGGACCTTCGGGGGCTCAGGCGGTGAGTATGGGGTCTGGGCCATGGTGGGAAACCGGGGCCAAGGAAGCAGCTTGCATAGCTCACTGGGGATATAACATGTATCTCTGAGGAGTGAATGCTGACTTGGACCAACCAGGGGCCTCCTCCTGCTGGGGTTCTGGAACCCAACTCGGCCCTGGCTTCAGCTGAGCAAAGGGACCAGTAGGGGACAGAGCAGTCTTTAGGCACCAGCCACAGCCTCAGCCGGGACTCTCAGGATACCAGTTCATTCTCTACCTCTGACGCCTGGGCTAAGCATGGGGCTGGCTAGCAGGAGGAAAAGGTGGCCCCCAGAAAGCAGCTTGCAACTGGGATTCTGGTCTTCAAATTCAGCCCTTCAAACCAGTAGGGGGCGAGGGAGGACACCCGCTATCCCCCACCCCCTACCCCCCCACCCCCTATACTTCCACCCCCCACCCCAAGTGGCTGGGGCTCTGACTTTAACTGGGCTGGGCTCAGTTTAACTAGCAGGAAGTACGGGGCTCTTTGTGATACAAACTAAGCCCTGAAGAAAAAAAATAAGTTTTTATTCAAAAAAGGTGTTACGGCTTCTCAGTCCAGTCTTGCAATTCCAAATTCTCTGCTCTTAACCATTCTTCTCTCCTGCCTTCCTGCGTTAAGTGCTTGAGTCCATAAAGCTGGGTCAGAATCTCAGCTCCAGTAACTATGACCTTGAGAGATCTACTACACTACTCCAAGCCCCAGTCTCCCCATCTGTAAAATGGGAATAATACCTATCTGTTAAGAGATGACATCTATCAAGTATTTAGCCAAGAGTCTGTGCAGAAGGGAACTTCTGGAGTGTTCTCGGAGGGCTGACCATGGCAGGGATCACTACTTAGAGCTTCCTTGTCCAAGAAGGCCCCCAAAGTTGACCTCACCCAGTGTGTAACACAACACCCACCCTCAGCACTGACTTAAAGGCCAGGGTTTAAGCAGCTGCTTGGAGCTCTATGTGCGGTTAAAGATGTCTGCCTGCATGTTTCAATCCTTGTGGGCAGCCTGTGGTGTGGACAGAGCCCTGGACTTGGAGTCAGGACCCTGAAGTTCTGAGCCTGGCTCTATTACTGAGTAGCTGTGTGACTTTGGGTAAGTCATTTCCCATTCTCTGGACTTGGCTGCCCTACCTGTGATATGACCTTGTGGGCTGGTGTGGCCCTCTGAGTCATTCTGTGTGAGTCCTGCCTCCCCTCAGACCCTGGAGGCATAGAGCTGATGGGGCTGGGGCTGCAGAAAGCAGATCTGTCAGAGAACCCAGGTCCAATGCCCCCTCTCTTGACTCACCTTTTGACCACGCTGAAGTGGGTTGCTGTAGTATAAGCAGGCTGGAAGCAGTCAAGAGAGCCGTCATTCAGGGCAAGGATAGGGTGGCCCCAGTGGTTACCCAGACCACTCACTCCACTAATACTCATTGTGCTCCTAGTCTGTGCCAGGCCCTATACCGGGCATCTGGAAGAATCCCAACACTCAGGGTCCTTCCAGTCTCACTGACAACCTGCACAGTAGGTAATGTCCCATTTTACAGATGAGGAAACTGGGGCTCAGAGAGAGGAAGTGACTTACTCAAGGCCACACAGCTAAAAGTGGTATCATCAGGATGTAAAGGGGACCAGAGAGAAGCCACGAAAGGAGCCATGAGAACATGTTTGAGCCGAGCCCAGAGGATGAAAATGATTAGCCAGGCAGGGGGGAGCATGTCTTCTAGATAGTGGGATCAGAGATGGGGGGGTGTTTTTCACTATTACCTCTTGTTCAAGGAATGGACTGGAAGCCAGTGGGCTGGAACACAGAGAAGGAGGGGAGAAAGGGGCAGGTTAAGAGGGCCAATCGTATAGGGCCTCTTAGGCCTTGGTAAGTTCAGCCTTCATCTGGGAGACAAACAGTCTCATTGGACCAACTTGGTCACATGCCCTTCACTGAACCCATCACAGAGGCCTGGGTGGATAGAATACACTGATTGGCTAGGCTTGCCAGGAGGAGAAGTCAGCCCCATGCAAACCTGAAGGACTGAGAGGGAGGGCTGTGTCCCCAAAGGAAATAAACTAGAAGAAGGACAGATGTAAACAACCTTCATCCCTTGCAATGTGACTGGACCCCACCTCAAGGGCAAAAATCATTGATATCATCTTTTCTATTTGCAGGCATTGTCCTAAGTGTTCTACATATATTAGTGAATTTAGTGAACAGAACAACCCCATGAGATACTCTTATCCCCATTTTGCAGACGAGGAACCTGAGGCCCAGAGAGTTAAGTTACTTGCACTAGATCAAAAAGCTCACGGGGACAATGTTGGATTTTTTCCTGAGCTACCAAGGACCAAGACATGAGTTGGCGTGCATAGGTACTCCGCAAATATTGTATTCATCTCTTTGTTCAATAAATATTGGTCACCTACAACATGCCAGACACTGTTCTTCCGTGCTGGATATAGAGCAGTGAACAGAACAGACCAGTCTGTGCTCTTGTGGAGCGTACATTCTCCTGGAAGAGACAGACAATAGACAATAAATGATAAATAAGTGAATTATCTATTATGTTAAGAGCTGACAAGTGATATAGAAAGAAACAGAACAGGGTAAGGGATTAAAAGAACCTTATATGGAATAATTTTAAACGGGATGGTCAGGGCAGGCCTCATTGAGAAAATGAGATTTCAGCAAAGACTTGCAGGAGGTAGGGAGTGAGCAAATACAGAGGGAAGAGTTTTCCAGGCCAAAGGAGAAGCAGGTACAAAAGCCCTGAGGCGAAAGCATAACAGGTGGGTTCCAAGAACAGCATGGAAACCACAGTGGTTGGAGGGCAGAATGGAAAACGGGAGTGGAGGACACAGAGGGGTTGGAGTAGTAGGAGATGGGTCTCCATGTGTGTTCAGGAGAACTGAAGAAATATGCAGAACATTTTCTAAAAATCCTGACCATCTGGTGTATCCATTCAGTATTATTAAAAGATGAAGCTTGGGACTTCCCTGGTGGCACAATGGTTAAGAATCCACCTGCCAGTGTAGGGGACACAGGTTCAAGCCCTGGTCCAGGAAGATCCCACATGCCACGGAGCAACTAAGCCCATGCGCCACAACTACTGAGCCCGTGTGCTACAAGTACTGAAGCCTGCGTGCCTAGAGCCCGTGCTCTGCAACAAGAGAAGCCACTGCAATGAGAAGCCTGCACACCACAACAAAGAGTAGCCCCTGTTCACCACAACTAGAGAAAGCCCGCGCGCAGCAACAAAGACCCAATGCAACCAAAAATAAATAAATTAAAATTAAAATTAAAAAAAAGACGAAGCTGAAACACTGAAGAGGCAGATTTCTAGTTGGGGTCTGCTATGTCAGTTTGGCTTCAGGGCAAAGGGCTGTAGAAATAGAACTTTTGGGGGGTTTTCCTGGGTGCTGGGGGTCTGGAGACCGGGCACAGACCCTGACCCAGTTCTTGAGAATTGTCCAGTCTAGGGGCCCCTGAGGCCCAGACAGACACAGCACCTGCCTCCCGGCATCCCCAGCCCCATAAAGGCCATGTCTACCATGTTGGCTCATCTTTGTGTCCCTAGGGAAAGGAACACAGGTCTGGAGGAAGAATGGAGCCATCTATGAGGGGGACTGGAAATTTGGGAAGAGAGATGGCTATGGCACCCTCAGCCTTTCTGACCAAGAGACCGGAAAGTACAGGAGAGTCTACTCAGGCTGGTGGAAAGGCGATAAGAAATGTGTGAGTGGTTCCCATCATGCCCTGGGGTGTGGGCCAGGCTGAAAGCAGGCTGTGTGTGTGTGTGGGGAGGTGGGGAGCAGTCAGAGAGGCCTGGGAGAAAAGGGTGGGGGGATCTAGGGGAGGAGAACAGGGTTGCTGTGTGGGTGGGAGAAGGAAGGGGTGGGGGAACATCAAGGCTTCTCAGAACAAAACCCAGGAAACAGGAAGCAAGAGGAGAGGGCCCAGGGAGGAGCCCATGAAACCCTGTGGCTACAAGAAGCCAGCCAGGCTGTGAGGGGCCAAAGTCTCCTCCCAACCTCCCCACTCATTTCCTGGCTTTCTTTTCCCCTGGCATCCCTTTCTGAGAACCCCCCTTCTGTTGGGACTGGATAAGAGGTGACAGCGGGGGTTTGGAAGAGTGGGAGCAAGAAAGAAAGCAGAGGTCACACCCTTGGCCAAGAGAGGAAGGTCTTGAGGGATAGAAACCAGCCAGAGGCATGCCCCCAGCCCATCAACACCTGAATCCTCACCATAGGTCATGGAGACAGATAACAATACAGTACTCTGCTATCGAACAACAGCTACTGTAGCCCTGGAACATGATACATTGTAAACTCTCACATCAACAACAACAACAACATCATCATCATCATTATTATTCCCGTTTTACTGATGAGGAAACAAGCTCAGAAAGGCGCAGAAGGTGAAGTGCCTTGCTTGGGGTCACACCACTGGCAAGTTGTAGAGCCCAGCATTTCATGATCTCTACTCTCAAAATGTTTATTGGCCAGTGGGGATAAAGCTCCCAAAATAAATATTTTACATATAACATGGTGCTAGGATAGAGGTTTTTACAGAAAGTCCAGAGGCAGTTCATTGAGAATTCAGGGCAGGCTTCCTGTAGAAGGTGACACCATAAGATGCAAGGACTTAGGGAGTAAAAAAGGAGAAGAGGAAATACCAAAAGGAAGGATATAATAAACAGCAAGGTGTGTCTGCCCACAGGGGTGGGAGTGAGGCCTTGAAGGTTATGTAGGGCATGAGGATGTTGAAGAGTAGACTTGGGCTGCATAACCCAACCTCTTCAGGTGTGATCTGCGGGGAGTTTGTGGTGATTCTCTGCGGCTGCATGATAAGTGCTTATGTCCATTTTTCTGGGGAGAAAGTCCGTAGCTTTGATCTGATTGTCAGGCATCTGCGACTTTTAATAGGGTCAAATCAGAGTTGGGGAGACGGGGCAAATGTGATCGGATAGACAATGTAAAGATCCTCCTAGGAGCTGTATGGCAGATGCATGGGGTCAGGGAACAACGGGAGAGTGGAGGAGGTAGACCAGTGAGAAGGGATGAAATGATGGTGGGCTGCAGGAAGGCAGTAGCACAAGGATACAGGAGAATGGACGGCCTGGGAGATTTTTCAATACACGACCGTCAGCTTGGATGTAGGGCTGGGGGAGGAAGCAGGGGAGAAGCCCAGGTGTGTGGCTTGGGTGCCAGGGAGGATGGTGGGAGTTCCTAGTGGTGTGGGACGTCGTGAACAAGGACATCTTCGTGCTTTCAGGGCTATGGGATCCAGTTTTTCGGACCCAAGGAGTATTACGAGGGTGACTGGTGTGGCAACCAGCGCAGCGGTTGGGGCCGCATGTACTACAGCAACGGAGACATCTACGAGGGCCAGTGGTGCAACGACAAGCCGGAAGGGGAGGGCATGTTACGCCTGAGTGAGTGCTTAGCCCCACCCCAAATGGCCTGTTGATCACGCCCACCCGGCCATGCCCTCAAGTCACACTCCTCTGGGTCCCTCATGGCCACGCCCCATCAAGCCAAGTCCGTGCATAGACCTGTCCCGACTGGGTTAAGCTGAATGACAGGACCCAGTCCTTGCCCTCAGGAAGTTTATACTCTAAAAGGGGAGCCTAACAATAAATATAAACAATTAAGACATTGTCTTATGGTCGTAATAATCATAGCCTACCCTTATACAGCCCTGAGCTCATTTAATCCACAATGCAATCCTATAAGATAGGTGCTCTCATCATCCGCACTTTACAAATGAACAAAGGCACAGAGAGGTTAAGTCATTTGCTCAAGGTTACACAGTCTCTTCTGAGGTCAGAAGTGCTAAGGAATTCCCCTTGAAAACAGGAAGACGTGTTGGAGAATGACAAAGGAGTTGGGGTCAGGGCTGTTTAGATTGGCTTACGGTCAGAGACTGCCTCCCTGAAGAGGTGTTGTTTGAATGGAGAATGGAAGGAGGAGAAGGAAGCGGGATATGTATTGCGCTGGGGAAGAACATTCCCAGGCAGAGGAAAGAGTTCTGAGAAGCTCGCACTTGTATCAGGACTTAATCCATTCTCTACAAAGCAAACAGAGCCAGCTTTTCATAAATTGGATCTTGTCACTGCCTTGCTTTCAACCTTTCCATAGCTCCCTATTGCCCTCAGACTCAGTTCAGAGGCCCGACTGTGGTCTGTGGGGCCCAGCATGATCTGGCCCTGCTCACCACTCCAGTTTCACCTCCCCTCTTCCCCTGGACTCCCTTCTTTTTGGCCATACTAACTTTCTTTCAATTCCTCCCACTTTCTGCCTCAGGGCCCTTGCACTGCTGTTCCCTCTTCCTGGAATAGAAAGAAGATTCCCACAGGGACTTCCCTGGTGGTCCAGTAGCTAAGACTCCACGCTCCCCATGCAGGGGGCCTGGGTTTGATCCCTGGTCAGGGAACTAGATCCCATATGCTACAAGTAAGAGTTCACATGCCACGACTGAAAAAAAAAAAAAAAAATTCCCGCATGCTGCAACTAAAACATCCTGCATGCCGCAAGGAAGATCCCGCAGGCAGCAACAAAGATCCCATGTGACACAACTAAGACCTGGTGCAGCCAAATAAATATTAAAAAAAAAAAGAAGAAGATTCCCCCAGATCTTTGCATTTGTACGTTCCACCTAAAGCACATTCTTCTCAGCACTTGCTTCCTTTCCTTCTTAGAACTAGGTGTATAATCTTGGGCGAACTACTTTGCATCTCTGTGCCTCAGTTTCCTCTCCTGTAAAATGGGAATAATGGCAGTACCCACTTCATAGGGCTATGGGGAGGATTAAATGAGGGAGTCTGTGTAAAGTGCTTAGAACAGGGCCTAGCACGTAGTAGGCTGTCGATAAAGCTAGTATCATTGCCCCTCCAGACTGTGAGCCTGCAGAAGGACTGGGAATGTGTCTGTTTTGTTCCCCACTGTTTCCCCAGTGCCTGCCATGTAGTAAGTAGATACTCTTGGTGAGGACACAAACCAGAGCCCAGTCTCCTGAAAACTCAAGATTCCAACTTCCAAAGAGATTTTTTTTTTTTTTTTTTTGGCTGTGTTAGGTTTTCGTTGCTGCGAGCAGGCTTTCTCTGGTTGCGGCGAGCAGGGTCTACTTGCAGTGCATGGGCTTCTTATTGCGGTGGCTTCTCTTGTTGCAGAGCACAGGCTCTAAGCACGCAAGCTTCAGTAGTTGTGGTGCGCAGGCTCAGTAGTTGTGGCACACGGGCTCCATGGCATGTGGGATCTTCCCAGACCAGGGCTCGAACCCGTGTCCCCTGCACTGGCAGGCGGATTCTTAACCACTGTGCCACCAGGGAAGTTCCTCCAAAGAGATTTGACTAAACCAAGGCATTGGGCAGCTGGGGAGGGTTAAGGGTAGCCACTCTGTCATTCTCAATCCCCCGTGCATCCACCTCCATGCCTGATTTCAGTGAGCACCTTCCGTGGCCCGCACAATGAAGGAGCTCTAAGTGCACCGTTTCTAAGGCTTGGACTCTGGAGCCGGCCAGCCTGGGTTCACATTCTAGCTCAAGCTCTTACTAGTTGTGGGACCTTGGGCAATTAATTTCTTTACACTCTCTTTGCTTCATTTTTCTCACCTGTAAAGTAAGGAAAAAATAAAGCTTAACTAGAGTTATTGTAAAGGTTAAATGAGGTTTATATTTGTAAAACGCTTAGCATGACACGGAATAGTAAGTGCTCAGAATCAAGTACATCCTTGTATGAGCTCAGCAAACTATTGGCCAAATCCAGCCCAACACGTGTTTTATATATAAAGTTTTATTGGCACACAGATGTGCTCGTTCAGTTATGTATTGTCCACAGGCTGCTTTTTTTAAAAATTAATTTATTAACTTTATTTTTGGCTGCGTTGGGTCTTTTTAAATATAAATTTATTTTTTTTTAATTTAATTTTGGCTGCGTTGGGTCCTCGTTGCTGCACGCAGGCTTTCTCCAGCTGTGGCGAGCGGAGTTTACTCCCTGTTGCAGTGTGCGGGCTTCTCATTGCGGTGGCCCCTCTTGTTGTGGAGCACGGGCTCTAGGCACGTGGGCGCGCAGGCTCTAGAGCGCAGGCTCAGTAGTTGTGGCGCACGGGCTTAGTCGCTTCGCGGCATGTGGGATCCTCCCGGACCAGGGCTCCAATCCATGTCCCCTGCACTGGCAGGCGGATTCCCAACCACTGTGCCACGAGGGAAGTCCCCACGGGCTGCTTTTGTGCTGCAATGGCAGAGTTGACCATGCACAGCAGAGACCCTATGGCCCGTGATGCCGAAAACACTATCTGCCCCTTTGCAGAAAAAGTTTGCTGACCTCTGACCTAGAGTTCATCCAATACTCTTCTAAGTCCTGTGTATGGACTCATTTAATCTTCAGAATAATTTTATGAGTGAGGAGCTACTCTTGTCCCCGTTTTACAAATGAGGAAATGAGACAAAATGGTTCAGTGACTTGCTCAAGGTCACACGGCTGGTAAGTGTCTGAGTTGAGACATGTTGGCTTTATTATTATTATTTTTACACCACCACCACCACCACCGCGATCCAATGGGAAGTGGAATTGATTCCTGATTAAGAGCCGGGGCTCCTGATATGAACAGGATTTGGTTTGAAACCCTGCCTCTGCCACTTCCTAGTTCTGTGACCTTGTGCAAATCAGTCAAATTCCTGGAGCTTTTCAAGTTCCATGTATAAAATGGAATCCTTCATCCTTCACAGAACTGTTTTTGTGAGAAGTGAGGTCAGAAACAGCATGGAACCAGGCACAGAGTAAGTGCAGGAAGAACATTGCCTGTCAGTATTATTAGCTATATTTTTCACAGCTAGGAAACTATGGTGCTCATCTAAGTTCCGGGAGGTAGTGGAGGTGAGATGTGAACCAGGTCTGAAACCGGAAGTCGCTCACACCCCAGGGCTCTATGGCTTTCTGGTGGGCATGATGTCTGGCCCGGCAGTGGCAAGGGTCCAGCCCGGGTATATGTAGTCTGGCCTGGTTTTGTGGGCCAAGACCCCTGACTCCCTGTTCTTTCCCCCAGAGAACGGGAACCGCTACGAAGGCAACTGGCAGAGAGGCATGAAGAATGGGTGGGGGCGCTTCTTCCACTTGGACCATGGTCAGCTGTTTGAAGGCCTCTGGGTCGACAACATAGCCAAGTGTGGCACAATGATTGACTGTGGCCGTGATGAGGCCCCCAAGCCCACCCAGTTCCCCATTCCTGAGGTGGGAAGCTCTCCCGGATCCTGGGGCCACACGCAGCCCAGGGAGAGACAAAACAGCACCCACAGCCACACCCAGCCTGGCCGAGCCCAGCCCGGCCAGGAAACAGACAAGGTTTTGTTTTCAGTCAGGGCGACCCCAGGGAGGCTGGCAGTACCCCCCAAAGCAGGCAGCGCCCCGAAGGCTGGCAGCCTGGGCCTTCCATGCTCCCCAAACCAACCCCTGCTGCTTCCCTCCAGGTCAAAATTCTAGATCCTGACGGCGTGTTGGCGGAAGCTTTGGCCACATTCAAGAAGACACAGGAAGAAGGAGATTGATGCCAGGTGAGAGGCGGGCACACCTGCCACCCTCTGATGTGGTCCGGGCAGCTCCTGGGGTCTCCTCTGGCCTAGGGGCTCAGGGGCTTGACCAGAGAGGGTGGGTTTCTTGCCTTCCGCAGTCCTGCTGGTCGTTTTTGCTTCCTCCCCTTCAAAACTCTTTTCCCTGCAGAAGTCCTGCCAAATCCTCCCATTTGCACCCTGGGCTTAATCGGAATGGAGTCAGGTGGTCTGCTCGCCCTGGAGGGCCCTGGGCCTCCACTTGCCTATCTGTCTTGTGGGCCCTTGTTCAGTGCTACCCCTCCTGGTGTTGGTAATAAGTGGGGTCGAGGAGAGAGCATTGATACAGCATCTTGGAGACGCCAGCCTCGCCCACCCCACCCCGCTTGCCCCTGCAGAAAGAACACCAGCGCTTCAGGAGGAATTCAAACCAGAGTCACCCAACTGCTCGGACCGGTGCAGCTCCCACTGGTAGAGCAAGGGTGGACTTGGGCACACACTCGGCACCCTCCGAAGGCACCTTGCTCCTCCCAGCACTGGATCATTCCTTACCAGTAGGAGGCCAGTGCTCCTCTCCCCTGCTGGCCTTGGGGACGCCTTTATTCTTGGACCCCATCCCTGAGCACCCCAGAATAAAGGAGAGCCTGGCAGCGTGAGCCCGGGGCCTGTGGTGGGTGGCCGGGGTGTGAGGGAGCCTCAGGAGGGGTTTCAGGTAGAGAAGAGGGGTCCCCATGGGTTCCATGAATTTACCTTGGGGCAGAAAGGGGTAGGTGCCTCCAGGTCTCTGATCTCTGAGATATTCCGAGAAGACAGAGCCTGCATCTGGTTACATTGGTCACAAAGATTTGGCATTAAAATGTGACCTGGCTTCTCAGCCTAACACAGGGGCTCCCAACCTTGGAATCCTGTGGGAGATCTAAAAGCTAGGAATGTCTGGATCCCATGCCCAGAGATTCTCATCTGTCTGGGGTGAGGCCTGGGCCTTCAAAAAGCTCCCCAGCTGACTCTGCAGCTGGGGCAGAGAACCTCTGACTTACTGGCTTTGTGATCCTAAGTAAGTGACCTCAGTTGCCCCATCTGTAAAATGGGACTTCAGATATCTCACAGAGGTGTTTTGAGGATTTTCTAGCAGACATAAAAATAACAAATAACACGTACTAAGATTAGTTGTAAAGCAGATTTCTGGGAAGGGCTTTGTATAATTCTAGACAACATTCCTGCAAGATAAGAGGAACTCTTACATAATGGGTAGGAACAGGAGTTCTGCAGTGACTCCTTGAGTGTGAATCCCAGCACTGACTTACTAGCTGTGTGTTCTTGTGTATGTCACCCAACCTCTGTTCTTCAAGTTTCCTTTCCTCTAATATGGGACAATAACAGTACTTACCACCAGGGGTTATTGTGGTTACTGGAGAATGAAATAAGGTGTGGTTCTAACCCGAGGGAGGGTGGTTTTGTCCCCCTTCCTTCCCCGGGAACATCTGGCAAAGTCTGGAGACATTTTTGGTTGTCACAGCTGGCAGGGAAGAATTCTACTGGCACCCAGTGGGTAGAGGTTGTGATCCTGCTAAACATGTTATGATGTAAACACTCTACGGAAGAATTATTCAACCCAACTTCAACGGTGTAATACCATGAAATAACCCTGAAATACCACAATGTTCATAAAGCCCTCAGCAAGTACCCGGCATATAGTAAAGCGTTCACTGATACTGAAGTTCTCTCTGCCATCTAAATCCCAAGCAGGTGGCCCGACCCATGGCATCGTTCTCAATTGGTACCTCTGAAGCCGGGAAGCTGAGCCTGGCTGCCTCTGGACACATAACCAACCACAGAGCCACTCAGTGCTAGGCCCAGCACTGACAGCTTTACACGGGTGCTCTCCCATGACCCCTCAACAACCTATGGGGTGTCCTGCTATTATTCGTGTCATTTTAGAGGAGGAAACTGAGGTTCAGGGAGGCTCACAAGTCACCAAACTAGAAAGTGACTGTGCTTAAACTTAGGCCTGTCTGCTCTTAAGGTAAGAACAGTGGCAGTGCGTATAGAAAACTACCATTTTTTCAGAAAAGGTAGGATGTGTACTTGTTTATGTATAAAATCTCTAGATGGGAACAAAATAAACTGGCAAATAATGGTTGTCTCTGGGGAGAATTGGGAACCTGGGAACAGGGGAGGGACAGCAATTTTTCACTGCTGTGTTTGGAACCTATGAACGTATTATCTACCCAGGTCTCTGCAGAAGCGGGGAGGTGGGTATCTTAGGGGAAGGATGGAAGATGCCTAGGTTTTCTCTGGGGAGCAGTGGAGATTTTCACACAGGGGCACCTGCCCCACCCTACTCGGTCCCAGTCAGAGGGCCTTCTGGGGACAGGGGAGGGGTGGGTCCTGGTGTATGTGATGCAGGACAGAGGCAAGAAGCTGCAGTAGGATAAAGGGGGCCCCCCTCCCCCACTCAGCCCACCAAGCTGCTGTGGCCATGTCCAAGTCTGCACAGAAGGACAAAAGCTTAAGGCCACACTTTCCCACAACCAACTCTCACTTCAGCCAGAGCACTTGTGTTTTTATAAAACCACTTTCTGTATCAGGTTTATGGGACAGAATGAGCTGTCAAACACAAATGCCCTCTGGGGCCAGGTGAGTAACATATGAAGCTGGGCTGGTGTCATACAATAGGGAGTGGTGGGGACTGTGGCAAATACATCTCCTGGGTAAGAGGTAGCTGCAACTCAGCTCCTGTTCATTGTTGCTCTGCAAGAAGGCGGGCCCAGTAATGCTGCTGCTGGATCTTCCGATTTCTTAAGCAAAGCCAGAATCAGTCTACGTAAGATTTTTTGAGTGTCTAGGCTCTGAGCCAGATTTCCAGGCTCGAAAACTTATCCTCTTTGGACATCAATTTTTGTCATCTGCAAAATGGAGAAAAAATTCCTCCCAAAATGCACAACCTGATCATACAGATGAGGAAATATCAGAGAAACAAGACAGAGGCAGCATTCTACAAAACCACTGGCTCCACGCATAGCACAGGGAGATCAGCTCGGTGCTTTGTGACCGCCTGGAGGGGTGGGAGGGAGGGAGACGCAAGAAGGAAGAGATATGGGAACATATGTATATGTATAACTGATTCACTTCGTTATGAAACAGAAAGTAACACACCATTGTAAAGCAATTATACTCCAATAAAGATGTTAAAAAAAAAAAACACTGGCTCAGACTTCAAAAATGTTGATATTACAAAGGACAAAGGCTGTCCCAAATAAAAGGTGACTAAAGAGACATGACAACCCAATGCAGTGCATGATCCTGGATGGAAAAAATCACTACAAGAAAGGACATGATTGGGACAAAGGGGAAACTGAAAACGAATGTTGTTGTATTAGATAATAGTATCGCATCAATGTCAAATTTCCTGAATTTGATCATCGAATTGTGGTTATGTAGAGGAATGTCCTTGGTTTAAGCTAGAAATCTGTAACTAATGCATATGGCTCAGGGAGAAAACATACTGTCATTCTCATTACTCACACTTTCAGTATTTGCAAATTTGCCTACTTGCTGAGGTCAAACAAGGTGACCCTCTGCCGCCTTTCAGCTCATGCTGTACACAAGTATCCTTTTCACAGTCTATTTAGTGCTATGTTTTTCACATTTTGGTGCTTTTTGTTGGTGATTTCACTACTTAAAATGGTCCCCAAGGGTAACAATGAAGTGCTGTCTAGTGTTCAGAGCACAGGAAGGCTGTGTTGTGCCTTACGGAGAAAATGTGTGTTATGTAAGTTTCAGTCACAAATGAGTGATAGTGCTGTTGTGATAGCAATGGCGTGTAAGTTCAATGTTATATATAACATATATTAAGGCGTCTTTAAAAAGAAACACACAAAAAACAAGGCTGTGTATTGATTGGTTGACAAAAATGTTGTGACCAGAGGCTTGCAGGAACATAACCCCGTATTTCTCTTAGGAGAAATACTCACTAATTCAGTGTTCTGTGACTATAGAACAGAACCACTGCGAATAAGAATTGACTGTATATATATTTCAGTTACTCTTCATGGAACTTTTGGGGGTAGGTTTGAAATTTCCCAAAAGGTTGAAAAAAATTTTTTTTGTTTAGAGGCTCACCTATTGGGGCACCAGGAGAAATACCAGGCAGTCCAGACCCAACAAATACAGACACAAGAGGAGGTGTCCCTTATGAGTATATTTCTGTGTTCGCACATGCACACACACGCACACAATCGACACTGAACAGGGAGGGGAGTCAAGACGGAAAGGACAGGAGGCACCCAGGTGGCACTGGCACAGGGGAGGAGGAGGGACAAAGGGAGCGTTTGTCCCCTCTCTGGCTCCCACCAGTGGCTTCAGAACAGGAGGTGAACCTGGAGCTGGAAGAACAGGAAGTGCTTATTCTCTTAGAGGAAATTTCAAAGTGCAGTAATTTCTCTTTAAAAAAAGCCTCTTCCCTCCACTCTCTGCCCCCTGACAAAAGCCCAGCCCCCTATACAGGCTGTCCTTGAGGCTGGGCCAGGACAAGGTCGTGGGGAAGGGCGTAAGGCCAAAGCTCCGAAGTGCCCAGCCCAGGAGGGCTTAGGCATAGTGGCTGCCGGGGGTCAGGGGGTGGTCCCCTCTGTGGTCCAGCTGGTCCTGCAGGCGGGCAAACTCGGCCAGCTCATTGAGCTCCTGGAACTGTCGGTCCGTCTTATGGCTGACCAGTGAGCGGTAGAAGTGGACAGCAAAGACGATAAAGATCAGGCCGAAGGGGACCATAATGGTGGTGGAGGCGATGGCGGCGGCCTGTCCTGGGGTGATGCCGCCGGTGCTGCCACTGATGTTGGCGGCCGCGCCGCTGGCCGGGGGCTTGCTGGTGGGCCGCACCTGACCCGGCTGTTTCTTGAGAGGCAAGAACTTGACCCAGCAGAGCAGCACGACCTCAGCCAGGAAGAGCAGCGTGCCGATGACAGTGGAGAAGGCCCAGGCCAGCTCGATGTGGCGGTGCATGCGCTCGTGGGGCGACTCTTTGACCGAGTTGAGGTTGTGCACGTTGCTCACCGCCTCGATATTGGGCAGGATGCAGGTGCTGATCATGAGCGCAAACAGGTGCACGGCCACCAGCACCGTGGTGCAGGCACTGAAGGCGATGAGCAGCCCCGGCGGGTAGTCGTGGTCAGCGTCCAGCTGCACCTCCACCATCGCCACCTGGGGTGGGGGGGGAGGAAGAGGTGGGCTAAGTGACAGGATAGTCATGGCTCAGAAGCTCTCCTCCCATCAAGCTCTGGGACCCTGGGTAAGTCACTTAGCCTCTCTGAGCCTCAGTGTCCGTATCTGTATAATGGGGATAATAAGACCCACCCACTTAGGGTTGAGAAGCGGCAGGAAGTACTGGTAGAGGGTGCAGGCTTGGAGCCCGGGCTGCCTGGATTTGAATCCCAGTTCTGCCACTCACGAGCTACGTGTCCTTGGGAAAGTCACTGAACCTCTCTGTGCCTCAACTCTCTTATTTGTAAAGTAGGGATATGGTATCAGTTAATAGGATTATTTTAACAATTAAATGAGAGCTCCTGGTAGATGGCAAACACCTCCCAAATAGTAATCATCACAAATGGTTAAAATGGTAAGTTTTATGTAAATTTCACTATGACAAAAAAGTTTACATGAATGAAAAAAGGCTCCCTTCCTGTTGGTACCACACTCCCAATTCCCAAGCAGAGGTTTCTTTTTGAAAATTATTCTATTTTTTAAAATAAATTTATTTATTTAATTTATTTTTGGCTGTGTTGGGTCTTCGTTGCTGCGCACAGGCTTTCTCTAGTTGCAGAGAGCAGGGGTTACTCTTCATCGTGGTGCGTGGGCTTCTCATCGCAGTGGCTTCTCTTGTGGCCGAGCATGGGCTCTAGGCACGCGGGCTTCAGTAGTTGCAGCACGCGGGCTCAGTAGTTGTGGTGCATGGGCTTAGTTGCTCCGCAGCATGTGGGATCTTTCCGGACCAGGGCTCGAACACGTGTCCCCTGCATTGGCAGGCAGATTCTTAACCACTGCGCCACCACGGAAGTCCCAAGCAGAGGTTTCCTCATGCCCTGCTCTGGGGACAAGGAGAGGGGTGGGGTGAAGGGATGAAGGCCCTCCCAGGTCATGCCCAGGCCCTTTCTGAGAACACAGTGCACCAACCAAGAAGGAATTAAGAGAGGCTTCCCAGAAGAGTTGGGCTCTGGCTGGGTGCTGCGGTGCAGTCGGCAAGCCCCAGGGCCATCTCCTCCTCCAGCCCCAGTGCTGGGCTCAGGGCCCCAGGGCTGATGCACTAGCTGCTCCCCAGTTCCTGGAGACCTGTGGATCTGGGGTCACCAGGGGCATGCTCCAGGCCCGCCACCCACCTCCTCTCACCTGGGCCTTGCAAATCACCCCCATGTGAAGGATCCAGCTCATCAGATATGGGCCGGGAGAAGCGGGCAGTGGGCACACTGCCAGGGTCTGCCTGCCGAGGCTGGAGGGAGTGGGGAAGCAAGTGCCAATGGCAACACCAATAAGGAGAATGACCCTTCATAAAGGGTTCGCTGTGTGTGCCAGGCTCAGAAGGGGGAGGCCTGATGCTGAAATGTACCCACGAGCCCCACACCTGCCCCGACCCCTCCTTACTCCGGGGGAGGGGGTGGGCTCCTTCCTTCCCAGCTTTCTTGTTTGTAATGCCTGGCCCTGTTTGCTTTCATTTCTTGTACCTCCACAGCCTTCCTAGGCCTGGAAGGCAGTGTAGGGCAGTGGTTAGGAGCACAGGCTCTGGAACCAGGTTGCCTGCTTTGAGCCCTGACTGCTCTGCCCTTTATTAGGCTGTGAGGCTCTGGCAAGTTCCTTTAAATTTCTGGGCCTAAGTTTCCTTATCTGTAAAAAACAGAATATTGGGGGACTTCCCTGGGGGTCCAGTGGGTAAGACTCCACACTCCCAATGCAGGGGGCCCAGGTTTGATCCCTCGTGAGGGAACTAGATCCCGCATGCCGCAACTAAGACCCGGATCAGCCAAAATTAATCAATTAATTAATTAATAATTAAAAAATAGAAAATTGGGGGAATTCCCTGGCAGTCCAGTGGTTAGGACTAGGTGCTCTCACTGCCGGGGCCCAGGTTCAATCCCTAGTCGGGGAACTAAGATACCACAAGTTGCGCGGTGTGGCCAAAAAAAAAAAGACTGGTACATAACTCAGAGAGTTGTGAGGACTGAGTTAATCCCACATTAAATACTTAGTGCCTGGCACAGAGTAAACCCTCAATAACCCTCAATAAAAGAGGCTTTACTATTATTATTGCTATTCAGTTTAAAAACCTCACCCTCAATCCCAGTGTCTCTATATGAAACCCTCTGGGTTTCTATCCTCCTGTCCAGCCTGAGAAAACCAAAGCCAAATTGGCAGCCCTGGGTTTTGGCTCCAGAAACACCCCTGCTTCCCTGCGTGACCTTGGTCAAGACCTTCCCTGTTGTCTCTGAAAAAGGAGGGTATGTGGCAAAATTAAGGTCGCTGTCTAGAGCTGATGTGGGGTTGGACACTTTGAGAATTTGGTGAAAATATTGGATACTCCTTAAGACAGCCAGGTATATACAGTCATATGACTTTGCAGACAATTTCAACAGGAGTCACAGACTTCTGTCTTAGAATTCCCACAACTGATGATTGTATAAACTTTTCATCCCAGGAGTTTGTAAAATGTTTCAAGCCCACATAAATCTGGGGCAGTGCCATGAGGATTCTGACCATTTTTAGGATCACTCACTGGTGGCCTAAGGCCAACGCTGAGATTGCTTGGCACATGCGGGTGAGGGATGCAGGGCATCCGAGCAGGCCACCAGGGCACGGCAGGTTAAGGGCTGCACCCCGGGCTCCCTGGTCTCTGTCCCCAGGCCTGACCACACTGGAAAAGGGGGGCACCTCCGGCAGGGCGTACCTCCTGCCACGTCCCCCCCCCACCCCAGCACTTCCTCTTCCTGTTTTGGCCTGCTGCCCCGGAACCTGAAACCGGAGAAGGGACCAGCAGGAGAGTCTGTTGCTTGGCTGCCTCAGGTCCACTGGCTACTAATTCACTCACCTGAAATGTCCAGACCCATTAGGTGCATCAGGCCCTGAGCTGGTTGCTGGGGGTCTATACGGCGGCAGGGGGAACGACACACACATATACAGGTAAACAATCTGTTCTCTTAAGCCTGGTATCTCTACCTCTACAGAGCCATTAAGAGTGAACTGGCTCCTCCACTTACAAAGCTGGTAACCTCTCTATGCCACAGGTTCTACATCTATAAAATAGGGGCTGTTATGAGGATTCAACAGATTAATGAATACAAAGCCCTTAGCACAAGATCTGTCATATATATATATATATATATATATATGCTTAATAAAGTGTCAATGATTACTAGCAACACTATTATTACTTTTTTACAAATGAGGAAACTGAGGCTCTGTGCAAAGGGGGTAATAGCATTTTCCTCACACCTGCTACTACAGACCAAATGTCTGCAAACCCTCTAAATTCATATTTTAAATCCTAACCCCCAAGGTGATGGTGTGAGGAGGTAGGGCCTTTGGGGGTGACTATGTCTTGGGGGTGGTGCCCTAGTGCCTTTACAGGAGAGTTGCCCCCAGCAGAGACCCCCTCACCACTCCTGCCAGGTGAGGACAGTAGTCAGTGTCTATGAACCCGGAAGCCAGCCCCTCACCAGACACTGAATCTGCTGGCACCTTGATCTTGGACTTCTAGTCTCCAGAACTGTGAGAAATAAACATCTGTTGTTTATAAGCCACCCAGTTTGTGGTATTCTGTTATAGCAGCCCAGACAGACTAAGACAATCACTGAGGGGATTAAATGAGGTCTTGACAGGGGTTTAACAAAGGGCTAGCCCCCAGAAGGTACTCAATAAATCTTAGTTAAAAAGAAAAACGCAGGGCTTAAAGTGGAAGACAAACAGTCCCTGCACGTGCTCAGCTAAGGCTGCTGAGAGCTGACCCTGTGTGCCCGTGTTCTGTTCCCTGGGGAGGGTGAGGGGCTCAGACCCCCCCTACTCTGGGCCTGGCCTGCTCCAGCTCCAAACCCTGGGTACAAGGAGAATGTGTGCCCCACGGCACAGCTGGCCAGATGGCCACCTTGGCAGGACAGAGACCACCTTGCCGGACCCCCAGGCTCTAGAGCCATACACACAGCTGTTGGGACACACCTGGCCTGGGGACACCAGAATTTCCCCCAAGGTCTTGGGCTGGTGGGGAGCCTGGGAAGCTCAGCCTGTGACGCTGGGCCTTCTGAGAAGGGGACTTGCCGTGCTCCGGAAGAAACCCCATCATCCTCGCTGGACCCTACAGTTCCTGGAACTTGGAGCACGCTGGCGGGCTGTGTGTACCGTTCCCACATTGGGGACCAAGCTCAGTGTCCTGGGGCTGCGTGAACGAATGGCTGGCACAAATCATGGCTCCTGATGAAAACTGTTCACAGGAATAAAAACTACTGCTTTTTTCAGAATGTGTCCCACTTTGGAAATCTCCCCAAGGGCAGGGAGGGTAAAGCCAGGGGGGGCCTCTCGGAATCTGGCAGGCAACTCCCAGGGCCCCAGCTGAGTCCCAGAGAGATCAGATCAGATTACAAGCAGCTTCGCAAGGTAAATATAGCCAGAGTGCTGGGCCGTTAACCTAAAATAAACAGCTCCCAGCCAGCCACAGGCCTGCTTAAACCTGGCCATATGGGTCCTAAAGGGTGAGGAAGGGCGAGGGACGGCCAGCCCCACCTCACTCTGGTCCGCGGACCTCTGACACCACCACCCCGCCACGGGGACACCAAACCTCAAGCACGAGCCAAGAAGAGGCTCCTGAGAAGGGCAGGGCCTGGCTGTCCTTGCTGGGTGTCTGCCCACCACGCCCAGATGCCAACCACTCTTCTCACTCCTGTTGGGCTCCATGGAGACCCCTGCCACCTGGCGCCGAGGCCAGGCCCTTCCAAGGCAGCCTTTCCATGCCTGGCCTGACCCGGGCACCCAACAGCTGGAAGACACAACTCTCCTTTCCCAAGCCTGGGCTTCTCCTGTTCACTGGAGCCGCCATGCCACAGTCACCCTGGGTCACCGAGCGCTGCCTGAGCCTGCTGGCCCCCCCTCCGATGCAAACTATCTATTAAGAGAGGATTGAGGGCTCATCCAGTAATTTACAAACTCTTTTGACCACCATCGACCAGTATTCCAAAGGTTTCCCTAAATAGACACACACCCATTTATAACAGAAACAAGTTTCCCCAAACAATAATTATCCTTAAAGCATGCTAATCCAGCCTCCTCTTACACGTGACGCAGGCTGCTGCTTTCTATTTCATTCCACTCTTATTCCAAAAAAAGAACACACAAAAAACCTGCTGGTTGCAACTCAATGTCACAAGCCACTAACAGGTTGAACCTGCAGGTTGGGGGGAGGGGGTAAAGAACAGGCCTAGCCTTTCTCTTCATCTGGCTAATTTTGACATCCTCAGGTTTTTACCTTCCAAGTCACCCCTGTTCCATGGCCTCCCAGGTGAGGACGGGGCCATTCATTCGTTCATGGACTATTTTTTTTTTTTGTGGCTGCACTGCGCGGCTTAAGGGATCTTAGTTCCTCAACCAGGGAGTGAACCCGTGCCCTCAGGAGTGAAAGTGCAGAGTCCTAACCACTGGACCACCAGAGAATTCCCCTCACGGTCAACTTTCATTGAGAACTTACTATGTGCCTTAAGGATCTTGTGGCTCTGCTGGAGAAAAAGCAGTTAGACAGCAGAATCCCTGTCCCAGGGAGGATGACAGGTACTAAACGTTTAGGCAAGTATTTTCAGATGGTGGTAAGTGTCCCTCCACCAACTCTCCTCCACCACTGCGCTTGCCAAACACGTTCTGAAGATGTAATGACACGTCTGGTTTCCTCCACTCTACTTCCCTGTTTCTCTAGCTTCCAGCATTGGGCCTTCTCCCTCTAGGGGCCTCACTAAACGAATATTAAAGACTTGACCTTTGGGTATTTCAGCCCAGGGTTTCTAAAGTGTCCAAAGACAATCCTATGTAATCCATTGGAAACCCTAAGAACTCTCATGACATTCCTTTTTCAGCTCATCCTTTCAACTTTTCAATTTTTTTTTTGCGGTACACGGGCCTCTCACTGTTGTGGCCTCTCCCGTTGAGGAGCACAGGCTCCGGACGCGCAGGCTCAGCGGCCATGGCTCACGGGCCCAGCCACTCCGCAGCACGTGGGATCCTCCCTGACTGGGGCACGAACCCGTGTCCCCTGCATTGGCAGGCGGACCCCGAACCACTGGGCCACCAGGGAAGCCCTCAATGTTGTATTTTTATGTACTTTTTTTGTTGTTGTTTTGTCTTTATGTACTTTTTAAAAATTTCTGGCCGCACAGCTTGTGGAATCTTGGTTTCCCAACCAAGGACTGAACCTGCGCCCCTGCAGTGGAAGTGTGGAGTCTTAACCACTGGACCGCCAGGGAAGTCCCCTATGTACCTTTTAATACTTATGTTTTATTAGCACACATATCAGTCATTACCATACATATATGTATACATACACACGTAGTGTGCATACACATGTATACAAATACTGAGCTTAGTGTTGACAATATTTTGAGTGGGGTGTGCATTCAAAAAGTTTGGAGACCACTTATATCAGGGGTCGCCAAACTGGCCTTCAGTGTACTTCTTTGCAAATAAAGTCTTACTGGCACACAGCCATGCCCACTCATTTATCTAAGGTCTGTGGCTGCTTTTGAGCTAAAATAGCAGAATTGAGTACAGGTTTCCCCCTATAGTGTACCTCTGAAACCTTTTGTAAGGTGAAATGGCCTAAAGGGATGGAGCAATTACCTTAGGAGACATCTTGCTAACAGATGCACAAATAAACCGAGATTAAAGCACAGATGCTAAAAGACACAGTTCAAAGCTCTGGCGACTTGATGCCGAGATGCTGAGTGCGGTTCCAGGGAAAGGAGTTTGGTGGTGCCAGTCTCACCCCTCGGGGTGCGAGCTGCCTCTATAACGGCTCACTGCAAACCAAATGCTACATGCTATTTTTGCTTTTTACCTTTTTTTGGTAAAAGTAAAAATTCTCTTTGGGTTTCTTTCAGGTTAGTGAAAGCAGGTACTAACGTAGGTCTTTCGTATAAGCGAGGTGGCGTAAAGCGAACTTTCGAAAAGTAGGGGACACCTGTAGTTACACTGAGACTGTGTGGCCTGCAAAGCTGAAAATATTTACTTTATAGAAAAAGTTGGTCCGTTCCTGGGTTAGATTAATGCTCCCAAAAAGGGCTGTCAAACCACAGTCCCAGAAGATTCTCCTCTGAAGAGTTTGTGGTTCCATCGGTTTTCTTTTTGTTTTTTTTTTTTGGCCACACCGCACAGCTTGTGGGATCTTAGCTCCCCGACGAGGAATTGAACCCACGCCCTTGGCAGTGAAAGTATGGAGTCCTAACCACTGGACTGCCAGGGAATTCCCGTGTTTCTATCAGCTTAAGGCATCCCTTCTGGGGAGCATATTCAAGGCCTCCCAGAAGAAGTTCCACCAGAGAGAAACTTGCTCTTGTTTAAACTTTCTCAGTTTCATTTCTCCAGGGAATCGCCTTCCCAACATTGATTACCACAGTGCCACCTTGGGAAGCCCTAGAGCTCTCCTTCATCAGCCCTGGATCCAGCAGAAATCAGCAGAACTCAACAGAAACCCTGGCTGAAAATTCCAGACACGTGCCACAGGCACTTGTGAAGTTTTCCAAAAGGCTTCTCGGCTAGGCAGGGGGTGCCTTCCCCTTGGGACATTCAGCAAAGTTCCATTTGTACACGGCCCAGAGTGCAGAACTGCCCATCTGGAAGACTTCAAAGGCCCAGTTTTCAACTAACAGCAAGGGACACGGTGAGAGGGTGGTTGAGTAGAAAAGACTCCAAGTCAGAGGGACTGGGTTTTGAAATCTACTAGCTGGGTGATTAGAACCTCTGTAAGCCTCTGCGGAGGTGACAGTACATATGTTTAAGAGCTGTTCTGAGGATTAAGTAAGAATGAAAGAAAAGGATCCAGGCTCTTGCCTGGTGTTCAATAAATAGTAACATCTTCAACATTATTCAAGAATTCATCATGGAACTCCTCTGCTCCAAAACCTTCCATGGCTCCCCATTGCCGATACCAGAGTTCAAACGTCCCAAACAGCAAGTCAAGGCCCTGCACCATCTAGTCTGGCTAGATTCATCTTCCTCTACTATCCCCAACACACCCTCAACTCCAGCCACACCACACTCTCTGCCTTTTCCTGGAGACCCTATAATTCCTCACCTTAGTAACTGTGCTCCTAATACTTCCTCTGATAGAGGGTTCTTCCCTAAGCCCTAACTCTACCACCCTCAAGGCTAGGCTGGAATCACATTCTTCTAAACCAGTTAACCCTTATAAAAGAAGCCCTGGGAATTCCCTTGTGGGCCAGTGGTTAAGGTTCAGTGCTTTCACTGTCGTGGGCCCAGATGCAATTCCTGATGGGGAAACTAGGATCCCACATGCTGCAGCATGGCCAAAAAAAAAAAAAAAAAAGCAGTCCCAACATCATGGGAACAAGGGTGAGAGAGTTTCCGTCGTACCTGGGCCAGGTACTTTCTAAGTGCTTTGCAAATACAAATGAATCCTCACACCAAGCCTATGAGGTTGGTATTACTATTAACCCCGTTTTACAGAAGAGGAAGCTGACGCCCAGAGACATTAAGCAACTTCCCCAGGATCTCACAGTTATAAGTGGTAGAGCCAGGGTTTGAACCCAAGCTGTCTGGCTCCAGAGTCCCGGTTCTTACTCTGCTCTACAATACGCGAGCCTCCCAGCTCTGTCCTCCCACCACTCTCTCTGGTGCTTCCTCTCCCGTAGCAGTGGGGCCACACCATGGTCACAGGGCCCCACAGCTTACCAGCCAGGTAACCTCGCTCGGACAAGTCATTCACTGCGGAACCACACCTACCCTCACTCCCCAGGCTGTGAAAATCACAAGAGATAGTACAAGGAGCATACTTAGTACAACGTCTAGCCTATTCCAAGAGCCCAATCGACAATGGCAATGATTACCATGAGTAAAGAGCACCAGGACTTCCCTGGTGGGGCAGTGGTTAAGAATCCGCCTGCCAATGCAGGGGACAGGGGTTCGAGCCCTGGTCCGGGAAGATCCCACATGCCGCAAAACAACTAAGCCTGTGCGCCACAACTACCGAGCCTGTACTCTAGAGCCCAAGAATCACAACTACTGAGCCCACGTGCTGCAACTACTGAAGCCCGCGTGCCTAGAGCCCGTGCTCCGCAACAAGAGAAGCCACCGCAATGAGAAGCCAGCGCACCGCAATCAAGAGTAGCCCCCGCTCGCTGCAGCTAGAGAAAAGCCCGCGTGCAGCAACGAAGACCCAACGCAGCCATAAATGAAATAAATAAAATAAAATAAGAATCTGCCTTCCAAAGCAGGCGACGCGGGTTCGATCCCTGGTTGGGGAACTAAGATCCCACATGCCACGAGGCAACTAAGCCCACACACCAAAACTACTGAGCACGTGGGCCACAACTAGAGAGAAGCCCGCGTGCCGCAGTGGAGGATGCCACGAACCGCAACTAAGACCCAATGCAGCAAAAATAAAATAAATAAATAAATATTAAAAAAAAAAAAAGTAATGAGCACCATGAGTAATCTGTTCCTCATCTCCACGCCCCCTGAACTCGGAACGTGTCACAGAGGCTCAATAATGCCTTATGATTTGAGCCTTTCCTTCCAACTCATTTTCAGAGAAATTCCAAGCAGCTTCTGAACCCACTCTGGAACCTGGGAACAAAAGGGTGCTGGCAGGTAGAGAACTTGAGGAGGCAGATAATCCAAAAATAATTGATCCCAGGTCACAGAAAGCATTTTGTTTACCCTTCCCAATTATCTACTGCTTAGGCTAACGTTACAGGCGGCCCTCCCCAGCACACCACGATGGCTGCGTGTGCTCACCGCGGCCCCAAGGGGACAGGGTCAGGCCGAGGCTGGCTGCCTCTTGCTGAGAGGTAAACTGAGGCACAGATGGCCCGAGTCATGGCACCCTCGGCTCAAGGAGCACTTGCAGGCTGCTGATCATGTGCTACATCCAGGGCCCCTGGTTTTTTTTTTTTATAAATGTATTTATTTATTTATTTTTGGCTGCTTTGGGTCTTCGTTGCTGCATGTGGGCTTTCTCTAGTTGCGGTGAGTGGGGGGCTACTCTTCATTGTGTTGCATGAGCTTCTCATTGCGGTGGTTTCTCTTGTTGTGGAGCACGGGCTCTAGGCGCACGGGCCCAGCAGTTGTGGCTCGCAGGCTCTAGAGCTCAGGCTCCATAGTTGTGATGCACGGGCTTAGTTGCTCTGCGGCATGTGGGATCTTCCCAGACCAGGGCTTGAACCCGTGTCCCCTGCGTTGGCAGGCGGACTCTCAACCACTGCGTCACCAGGGAAGTCCAAGGCCCCTGGTTTTAAGAGTCTGGGTGCTGAGCCCAAGTTCTGCCATTTCTAGAAATGCCGTCAGGAACGGGAATCTTGTCTGAAGATAATTCCTCAATCCTTCGTAGGCCATCGGACCTTGTAATGACTCCGCATGCAAGTCCACGGGAGAACAGAATATGTGCCTCCTTTGCACACATGAGAAAACTGGCCCCAAAGAGTAAAGCCGCTGTCTGAGGTCCCATGGCCTCAGGGCACCTGGCCAGGCCCTTCCACCCATGAACGGGGAGTCTCTCCATCCCCTCCAGGCTCTTGGGAGACCCTCCCTCAATCTCACCTTGTGCGCAGGTGAGTCTGGCATCCTCATCAACTCTCCCACCCTTGGAAATCAAAGGTCACGTCATGTCACTTCTTCTGGTGTTCCAGGTCTCTAGGAAGGAAGCCCTCTGGGGGCAGGAAGTTGGTTGTGCTGACTCACAGGCCAAGGGAGAGTAGTCCAGGAAACCTGCTCACTCTAGTTTCCATGGCGCTTGGCTGTGTGGCACCCCTTCCTCTCCAAGTATCCTTCACAAGGCTGGGTGGCTTTGGTGGGATCGGGATGCGGGCAGACCCGCCCTGCTGAGCACCGGCTCTCCACCCTAACGCCATCTCTCCCACTCATTTCCAGACTCATGGCAAACGCAGTCACTCTCTTGTAACTGCTTCCCCAGAACAGAGGCTGGTTATGGGCTTTAGCCTTCCCGGCTGGCAGAATTTTGGGGATTTCATCAGTGGAGCCAGGAAGCCTTCTCCACCCTGACTGGGTAAAATAAAGGTCCCCAAGAAACAGCCTGGGTGAGTCAAGGCCCACCAAGTGCCTCTGGCCACCCCTGCTGCCTGACTTCCCCACACTGTTTTTAGCAAGAGGAAGAGGGAGATGACATCTGATTAGGAGGCCCGGCTTCTAAGACACGATTCAAGAAGGCAGGAATGCGTCACCCATCAGCTCCTTACTTCTCCTGGAGTGGGAAGGGACCTGGGCAGCTGTGAATTTATGACCCCAAGAAAAAGAGGAATAGGCAGGGCTTCCCTAGTGGCGCAGTGGTTGAGAGTCCGCCTGCCGATGAAGGGGACGCGGGTTCGTGCCCCGGTCCGGGAGGATCCCACATGCCGCGGAGCAGCTGGGCCCGTGAGCCATGGCCGCTGAGCCTGCGCGTCCGGAGCCTGTGCTCCACAATGGGAGAGGCCACAACAGTGAGAGGCCCGCGTACAGCAAAGAAAAAAGAAAACAGAGGAATATAAGCATCCCACCATCTGAAACCCAGAGAGCTGCTGTGAAGAGCCGACACCCACCCCCTAACTGTAACATTTTATTTTGCTTAAGAGAAGTTTTTCTGCTCTATTTCTCGTTCCCTACAAGGCCTGGTCCTAACAGGTCCCTGGCAGGACATGGCTCAAAGCTCCATACACCACAAATGGTACAAGTGTCCAAGAGAGTTCTGGATGTCAGCCGTCCTGGGTTCAAATCCCGCTCCAGCAGGTGAGCTGTGTGGCCTCGGGAAAGTCCCATGAAAAAACTACCTCAAAGGGTGGTCAAGGACTTAGTGCATAAGTTAGGGAACCTACACAGTGCCAAGCACCTAGTGGGTGCTTGGTAAGTGTCAGCTATTCCTAGGATTTGGGGCTGATAGAACAGCACCCCTTCATATAGACCTAAATTAAAAGCTAGAGTGACACTTCTTACAAACACACACATTCTCTCCCCTCTCAAAGGCTTCCTCGATTAAATTCTGAAAGACAGAGAAACTCAGTAGCAGCCTTCATTCACCAATTCAGAAACCAAGGCCCACATAGGGATAGTCTGAGGGCGCACAGGCAGCAAGTGGCAGAGCCGGGAGAGCTCTTCCCCAACCTCAATCACCTGGCCTTTCCACCAGGGTGCTCTGGGACTGCTAAGGGCTTCTAAAAAGTTCTTGTGCCCGTGCATCGCCCACTAGTTTGAGGAGCACAGGGAGAGTGCCAGACACGCTCTTTTCCCAAGAAAACACGAAGGGTGCAGCCACCCCTCCCTCGAGGCCAGGGACTTACCTCACTCACTGGTGAGGCAAGAGTGCTCTGGGCTAAAAACCTTGGGGGAGGGGGAGCAGACCCCATTCATGCAGGCTGAGGTCACTGAAAGTGATTATCAGGGCTTGTTCTGTAGCTCCCTGCCCTGGGAGACTCCAAGATCCCCAGCATGAAGGCATCCTCGGGGCCACTTCTCAGCCCAACTTGCAGCCTCACCTACCCTACTCCCCAGAGGCTGGTTCTCACTCCGACCCAGCCCGAAAGGGGAGCGGAAACTAAGTCCACCAGCTACATCAAGAAAGAGCCCATTCAACGGGAACATGTCCCATGCTGCTCCCCCACACCCAGTGACTCACTGGCAAGTTTCTGGAGAAGAAACTGAGGTGGGGAGCGGTTGTCTAACCCCCAGGCTGAGGCCTCGGAAAATGCCATAGGAGACAGGGTGTCGGGAAATCCCCTCTACCAGGTAATAAAAGAACCTGGCCTCAAGTGTGGGGGAACTAGGGAGACGCCTCAGGAGTCCTTTACCTCCCAACCTCCTGATACCTGCTTCCAAAGAGATCAGTCCACGTTATGTCTTTCCTTTCCCCCTGAACATCTGTGGGAATGTCTTCTTACAGATCTACGTCGAGGATCCTGCTGTTTCTCCCTCCTTGCTGCATCAAGCTTGCCCATCTGAAGGTATCTGAGCCCCCCAACCCTGGACATGTGTATGATACCGTCTCCCACATCGGGTGTCACGTGTCGCCCACCTCTCATGTCCAGCACCTCTAGACCCCTCCCGCGTCCACGACAGCTTTCTCCCAGCTCTTCCCTTCACCCCCAGCCCGCCTGGCCCGCCCAGCCAGCTCCCCTGTGGGCCCCGTCAGGTCTGCGGGCGACAGTGGCCAGACCTGAAAGGGGGCAGGGCACGGCGGCCCGAGCTCACCATGGCGAAGCCGGAGAGCAGAGCCGAAGTCCGGCTGGAGGCTTTGAGCTTGGCGCGGCTCAAGTAGAGCTTGCGCCAGGACAGCGCCTGCATGGAGTGCTCGTTTAGGCTCATCACCTCCGAGTAACTCTGGCCGATCCAGTCCGGGTAGGTCACGGCGGGCGGCGGGGGCGACGGCGACCCCGGGGGCTCCCCGTCCCCGCTGCGCCGGCGGCTCCGGTGGCTGCCGCTGGTAGTGTTGCCGCAGCTGAGGGGAAGCTCAGGGCTGTTGCTGCTCGGGGGCGGGGCGGGCTCCGGATGCATGGAGCACGCTGAAAAGGCGCGGGCCGGCCCAGGCGCCTGCGAAGGCAGCGGCCCCCACCACCCCCCGCACCTCCGCCTCCGCCTCCGGCTGAGGCAGCCGCCGCCTGGGCCCCTGCGCGGGTCCGGCCTGACCCGGCCGGCCGCTAAAGACGAGGAGGTCGAGGAAGCGACTACAGCACAAGCTCGCAAACCCGCCACGCCGCTTGCAAAAGTCCGGGGCTGCAGAGACGAAAGCCTGCGCGCGAGCCAGCGTCTCGGATCCCCGGGTCCCGGACCCCGGCGCGCGCCACGATTGGCCGCCGCCGCGGGCTGATTTGCATGCTCCCCGCCCACGAGGGGTGGGCGTGGCCTGCGCGAGTCAGGTGACTCGTCCCATCGGACGGTACCGCCCACAGTCCCTGGCCCCGCGCCGTCAGCGTCCGCGCCTCTTCCTGGAAGTGCCTCAGCACCCGGGCCTCACGGCTCTCCTGCTGCCGGCGCCTCCCATCTCCACAGCTGCTCCAGTGGCCCTTCTTCCAGAGCTCGGACTTCTGGGTCGCGCCACCTGAAGTCACCTCTGGGCGCCTCCTGAAGCCCGTTTCCCCCTTCGAACAAGGTGACTCAAGGTCTGCAGAAAAAAAGCAGACTGTGATCATTCATTCTCTATTTATTGAGCACCTGCTGGGTGCCAACACTGTTCTGGGCACTGAGGGTAGGGTGGTGAACAAAATGGACAAAATCCCCTGCCTTCGTGGAGCTTACATTCTAGTGGCGGAGACACGCAAACACCGAGGAGTAAATTATAATAGTTTAGAAGGTGATACATGTATAGAAAAAAATAAAGCAGGGAAAGGGGGCACTGGTAGTGCGGGGGCTGCAATTTTAATTGAAAATGCTCTGGACAAGGTGTTTTGTTGTTGTTGTTGTTTTAGGGCAGGGATTTTTTTGGTCTGTTTTGTCCAACTCATTCACTTACAGTTCACTATCTTCTGAAACAAGCCGGGGTGCAGGATCATAAACCCATTCAGTAAGTTTACTGCGCACCTATCAAACGCTAGGCTGAGGGATTCCAAGAAAATGGTAACTTGCATGGAATCTTATATTTTAGTGAAGAGAACAGGCAAACAACAAACAAAATAAGTTCACATCTTTCTGACTTGGTCACTTTTGAGCTGAGATCCGAACCTAGCAGTGCAAAGAAGCAGGGACCTGCTTTCCAGGGGTGGAAGGGAACAGCAGATGCAAAGACGCTGAAGCAACGATATCTGCCCGTTGGATCATTAGGAGGCCAGTTAAGCTGCAGAATACTGGAGGGCAGAGGGGCAGTGGGGGTAGAGTAGTGAGCTAAGAACTGTTCCCTAGGGTATCGACTCCAGGAGGGCAGGGACCTTCACTGTCGGTTTCACAACTCTACCCCCAGCATCTAGAGTTATTGCTTGGCACACTGCTCAGTAAATATCTGTTGAATGAATAGGTGCGGGAGAGAAAGGAATGAGTGAAACTCATAATTAGCCCAGAGTCAAGTCACAAGCATGCGGCATTCCAGGTCAGCTATGTGAAATTTAACTCTTGTCACCACTAGAGGGCGCCCCTCCACTCACCCACATTATGGGCTAAAACTGAAGGCCCCCTCCTCCCAAAAGTCTCCGGGATTCTCCCAGAGACCTTTGTTTTTATGAGACCGGGAAACTTGGAATTTTAAATCTCACCCCATTGGGCTTGTTTCTTTGGTGGCCTTTGTACTTGTTACCTCTTTCACTTACCATCTGTGTCTCAGCTCAAATATCACCTCCAAAGAGAGACCTTCCTTCTCTGTTTAAAGTTGCCCCCGTTTCATGTTCTGTCCCCTCGCCCTGTTTTATTTCCCTTATAGTTCTGATCACTACAGTATCTGAAATCACTTAATTTATGTACTGACCTGTTTGTCTGTACTCTCCTCCCCCCGGCTCCCTCAGGAGATGAGTGTCTGAGAGCAAAGTTCCCCTCTGTTGAAATTACTTCCTTATCACCCAGGGCCTCTCACAGGATATGGCGCACCGGAGATTCCCAATAGGAACAGGTTCAATGAAAAAGATAATGAAATGTCCTTGGTTCTAAGAGCCCCCCAACTCAGAATTGGGTACACACAACGTTTTGAGGGCCTATGGGGCCTGAGGGAGGCTAGCAGGTCTGGAAGGGAAGAGCCTGGAAGCTGGGAGGAAAGATTTGCTGATTAAGGAGGAACAAAAGAGGTGGGAGTGGCAGCTCAGCAGGGGGCTTTGGGGTGGAGATGGGGCCAGGTTTCCTTTCTCAAGATCCTACATCATGTCCCTCCCACTCTGCTAATTCTGTGCGGTTTGAGTCCTACCATGTGCCCAGAGCAAAAGAAAAGAAAAACAAAAATACTATCAAGACTTGGGTTGGTGGCTTGGGAGAGGGGTGAGCATCTGGGCAATTCCTGTTTCCTGCTCTAGGGTCCTAGAGCCCTGAAGGGCCAGTGGTTAATAACTTTCCCCCACTATTGTTAGAGCTAGTCGTGGCCGTGAGATACACCTACCCCATTCCTAGCCCCTACTTAACAGAAACTGAGGCCCCAGAGAGAAAGCACCTTCCCAAAGAACACCAAACAAACCAGTGGAGAATGAGCCTTGGAACCCCAGCTACCCATCCCGGCAGTGCCTCCAAGCACCATGTATGGGTCCCCTTAGTGGCTAGAGGGTGTGTGCTCTCAGCCTTTTGGGGTTTGTATTTGAAAAAGCCAAATCGAATTTTTCAATCAACTCTGTGTATGAGGGTATAGAGATCCAGCTGAAGGGACTGCTGCAAACTGCTTCACCACTGTGGCCAGTGGGCACAGCCTGGGGCTGACCAAAGATGGCAGGAGCTGCCTTGGGAGGTAGCAAGCTCCCTATCACATGGGGTAAAAAAAAGATTTAGCACTTAAGTAGTACTTATGAATGACAGGCACTATTCCAAGTTCTTTATTAGTAAATAATTTATATACTTATTATAAATAAATATATTAATACAATAGAACAATTGATACATTTATTAAATACATTGTTATGTTAATATATCTATATTATCTTGTATTAAATATGTTAAATTATTTTGTTGTTTATTATTATTTTATTGTATTGAATATATTATATTGAACTCGAGAATTCCTTACAACAACCTGTTGTATTAATATCACCATTTGAAAAAATTGAAGTGTATTCGATTTACAATATTGTGTTAGCTTCAGGTGTATATCACCATTTTGCAGATGAGAAAAATGCACAGAGAGCCAGTAAGTAGTAGTACAGGACATTAAACCCAGTTGGTGGGTCTCTAGAGTCTGGGGCTCAACTACCACCAAAGTCACTCCTACCCCTGCATCAGAATCTCCAGAGGTATTTTTTTAAATGCAAGTTACTAAAACCCACCAAAACAGTTTAGCTTTAGCAAGTTTTTTGGGTAAAGTTTGAGAAGCACCAAACTAGATGAGCTTTAGTTTTTAAGTACTTTTAGTCTTCTGCAGTGGTTAAGGTTGGCTGTTCCCTTGGCCACTCAGTTGCAGTGTGACCTTGGGCAAACTACTTAACCTCTCTGAGCAACCAATACCCTTAGCAAAAATAAAGACATTACAAATACCTATTCATGGACCCTGGACACCCAGAGTCTGGACACCCCGTCACCTTCCCGAGGCAGATTTTAGGAGGGGTAAATCTGATGCCCAGCTGAAGAGGAAATCCCTTGCCTGTTCCTGCCCAAAATGGTCTCAACGAATTCCCCACTTTCAGTTTGAAAAGAGAGCATTCTGTCAGAGCCCATCATGGTTGCTTGCCTCTATTTCCTTCCCCCATCTCTGCCTTACCCTCTGATTGCTCTAGGTTTGAAACCCCTAAATTAATAATAATAAAAGAGCCATCGTCTCATTTATTTATATTTATTTATTATTTTTGGCTGTGTTGGGTCTTCGTTGCTGCGCGTGGGCTTTCTTTAGTTGTGGCGAGCGGGGGCTACTCTTCGTTGCAGTGCGTGGACTTCTCACTGTGGTGGCTTCTCTTGTTGTGGAGCACGGGGGCTTCAGTAGATGTGGTGCGTGGGCTCAAGTAGTTGTGGCTCGCGGGCTCTAGAGCGCAGGCTCAGTAGTTGTGGCGCACGGGCTTAGTTGCTCTGTGGCATGTGGGATCTTCGCGGACCAGGGTTCGAACCCGTGTCCCCTGCATTGGCAGGCGGATTCTTAACTACTGTGCCACCAGGGAAGTCCAGAGCCATCATTTCTTGAGCTCGTGCCTTTATAGACCAGTGCTTGTATACCTCTGGTGATGGGAAGTGCCCTCCTTCTGTACCAGTTATTTCTAAGAGTTCAAAAGTTCTCCTTCTATGGAGCTGGTACAGGCCTCCCTGTGACTCCTTCTATGTGTCACACAGAATGTGTGAAATCCCTCTGCTGCCCAGCCCTGTTGCCACCTCCACAGGACATCTGGAAGGCAGCATTAGTAAGTGATCCAGGGGCTTTCAGAGTCAAAGAATTGGGTGATGGAAGCAGGGGACTGGTTACAAGATTCAGAATTAGGGTTTGTGTTGATTTCAAAATGATTCTCTGTGCCTGAAGCTCAGAGACCATGTCCAGGGGAACCCCTGCCCTGCCTCCCTGCTCCCCAGGCCCTGGGCTTTTAGGGCTCACTCTTCTCCCTGGTCAGAAGCCGTTGCTGGGACTGTGCGTTTGTGCTCATGCCTTTTATGGTTAGTGCTTTTTCTGTCCTGGCTAAGAAATCTTTGCCAACCCCAAGGTCAGGGAGATATTCACCTATGTTATAAAATTTTTAAATGTAGATTTTTAAAAAGCTTTAGAGGGACCTCCCTGGTGGTCCAGCAGTTAAGACTCTGCACTCCCAATGCAGGGGGCCCGGGATCAATCCCTAGTCAGGGAACTAGATCCCGCATGCCCTAGATCCCACATGCATGCATGCTGCAACTAAGACCCAGCACAGCCAAATAAATAAATAATTTTTAAAAAGTTTTAAAAAGTGTAAAGCTTTAGAGTTTTTGCTTGTATGTTTATGTTTACGATCCATCTCAAACTGATTTTTGAGTGGAGTAAAATTTCCCCATTGAAATGTATGGATCATTCTGTCAAAAATCAAGTGACAATACGTGAGGGTCTGTTTCTGGATTCTCTATTCTATTCCATTGCTCTATTTGCTAATATACCAATATATACTTTCTTGATTACTCTAGCTTTAAAATGTGTTGAAGTCAAGTAGGTTAAGTCTTTCAACTTTGTCCTCCTTTTTCAAAATTGGTTTGGCTATACTAGGTACTTTACATCTCTCTCTATATTTTGGGGTAAAATGTTGGGATACATTTTGGAATACATACATGACTTGGGAATCATTGCACCTCTTAAAGGGGTGGGGTCTTCCTGGAAATCTAGCATCCTCCATTAGAAAAACATGTCCGGGAATTCCCTGGCAGTCCAGTGGTTAGGACTCTGCGCTTTCACTGCCGTGGGCCTGGGTTCAGTCCCTGGTCAGGGAACTAAGATCCCGCAAGCTGCGCAGAGCCGCCAAGAAAAAAAAAAAATAGGACCAACTAGGTCACACTGTAGAGACTGAGCACCTGGGTCAAGAAGGACTGTTATTAGTTAAATTGTGTCCCTCCCAGTACCTCGGAGCGTGATCTTATTTGGAAACAGGGTCTTTAGAGAGGTAACCAAGTTAAAATTACTTCATTACAGTGAGCCCTAATCCAATATGACTAGTGTGCTTATAAAAAGGGGAGATTTGGACACACAGGCAGGCCCAGAGAGAAGATGATATGAAGAGACACAGGGAGAAGATGGCCATCCACAAGCCAAGGAGTGCCTGAGGCTTCCAGAAGCTGGGAGAGAGGCCTGGGTCAGAACTTTCCATGGAGCCTTCAGAGGGACCACAGCCCTGCTGATACCTTGATTTCAGACTTCTGGTCTCCCAAAGCATGAGACAATAAATTTCTGGTGTTCTTGGCCACCCAGTTTGTGGTACTTTGTTACAGCAGCCCTAGGAAGCTCATATACTTACCCTAGAGTAAGTTGAGGTGGGATCTTCAGTCAGCCAAGGGACTTGAGTTCTAATAGGTTTATCAGGGAGTTGCAAGTGTGTTCAAGATGTCAGCAGAGATTAGAAAAAGACAAGCAGATTTTTGGAGCTGGGAGCTCCTCGAATCCCAGCTTTGTCAGTTTATAACTGTACCACTTTGGGCAAGCAACCCAACCTCTGTGAGCCCCACCTGTCAAATGGGAATAGTAATTAATGGGGTTTGGCAGAAAGGGCTGCTATGAGTGTTCCACAAAAGAACAGTTGTCTGGCACTGGGAACAATGCTCAATAAATGGTGGTTACTATTTTCCTTTTTGTGGGATGTGCTGTGCTCAAGGAGAGGGAATTGTTTCATTCTGAACCTGATGAATTGACTAATCTGTGAGTATTCACGAAAGGCAGAAAATCAGTGAGAATCCAACCAGGAAAAACAGATACTAGAATAGGGGAATTTATGCAAAGAATTGCTTCCTAGGTAATGGAAGAACCATGGAAGCACGCAAACAGGGGAGGGAGGGTAAAGAACCTACAGATTAGCGACAGCAGGAAGGCCAGTACCACCCCTGGGATTGGAGGGACCAAGGGAGGAGGTGGTGTTTCTGGTACCCAGGAAGGATTGAGGTCACCAGACAGAAGGTGGACCCACAGTGGGCCTGTCTGATGGGAGGTGGAGACTAGGAAATGTAGCTGCTACTGGAAATATTACCTGAGGCAGAGAGAGGGAGAAATACCCAGGCTTCTCCCTTCCTCCCGCCCACCAGGCTCCTATCACTGACTCCCATTGGTCAATCTATACAGGAAGTCAGTTGATTTGTCAGCCTGCAGAGGTTGGCCTTCCTGTGATACAGAGCTAAACAGAGGAAGGGCAAGGAATGGATTTGAGGGCAAACAAGCCCAGGCCCAACACTGGGGAGCTAGAGTTATATTTAATCTCTCTAAGCCTCAGATCCCCCATCTAGAAAATGGGGATAATGATATCTATGAGTATCTACTCACAGAATAGCTGACTGCATAAAACAAGACAACACAGAGAAACAGTTGAACCTGGTGCCTGCCACATAGTAGGCAGTACCCTGTAAATGTGAATGAATCATCTAGTTAGCTGTTTTCTGCTCAGAGGATGAAAGGGAAGAAGAGGACAGAGGCCTGGGAATAAACTCAAGGTACTGGAGCAATGCTGGTGCTAGTGATATTTTTATCTTGCAGACGTGCCCATCTGTCCTCTTTCTGTTCTAAGCTGGTGACTGTCATTCTCCTTTTAGAAACCCTGAGTCAGGGCTCGCCACACCAAGTTCAGGGTAGTCTCTCCGCTCCTTCAAAAGGACTTCAGTCCACTAGATTTTTAGTTGGTGTCTCTGCATCCAACTGCTGCCAAATGTTTTTACCTCCCCAGCCTGGGGTTGAGCTGTTTCCAGGATCGCTCTTTGTATAATTAAAAAGAAAAATAGAACAGCAGATGTTGCCAAATACGTATTTAAAGTGACACCCTGGGTTCAGGGAGTGAAAAATAAAAACATTTAAGGTTTAGATTAAAAGTCTCCATGCCCAGCTGTCTCCTGACCTTGGAATTTCTCCTCAGCCTGGCCGCCTTTAATCTCCTGCCCTAGCTTGTAAAAGCCTTTTAGACCGAGGGCATTTATTTCCCAAAGAACTATTCTAGCCTAATCACATAAAAATGCCCAGCATCCCAGGAACGGCTTGTCAAGTGCAATGTGGTTCTGCGGTTCTCTCCAGAGGCCCTGGAGAAGGTGAGGAAATTGGGGCTCTGATCACCCTAGGAGTCATCCCTGAGTCTTTGCTTCCCTTCACTGTGCCCTTTCTCCGCCACATCTAATCCATCAGGAAACCCAGTCGACTGTAGCCCTTCACATTTTCTTAAAATCTGAGCTCTTCTTGTGAGCATCACCTCTTCCATCTTATCCAGGCCACCATCATCGCTCGCTGAGAGGTCTGCAGTAACCTGCTCCCTGACGTCTCTGCTTCTAAAGCCATTCTGTAACAGCAACCAAAAAAAATCTTTCTAAAACAAATCTGACCCTGTCCCTTCTCTGGTTGTATTATTTTCCCACTGCTGCTGTAACAAACTACACAAATTTGGTGACTTAAAAACAGTACAAGTGTATTCTCCTACACTTCTGGAAGTCAGACGTCCAAAATGAATCATAAGGAGCTAAGATTAAGGTGATGACAGGGCTGGTTCCTTCTGGAAGCTCTGAGGAGAAGTCCATTTCCTTGCCTTTTTCAGCTTCTGTACTCCTTGCCTTGTGACCCCTTCCTCCTTCTTCAAAGCGTATTAGTCCACTCTCTGCTTTTGTTGTCATATTTCCTCTCTTGAGCCCTCCTGTCTACTTCTTAAAAGGACCCTCGTGTTTACATTAGGCTCATCAGGACAATTCAGGATAATCTCTCCATCTCAAGCTCCCCCCACTTTGCTACACGCCATGCAGGATCTTAGCTGCCCAATGAGGGACTGAACCTGTGCCCTCTGCAGTGGAAGCGTGGATTCTTAACCACTGTACCACCACGGGAAGTCCCTCAAGATTCTTGATCACATCTGCAAAGCCCCTTCTGCTGTCCACGGTAATGTATTCGCAGGTTCCAGGGATTAGGACGTGGATGTCTTCATGGGTCATTATTCAGCCCACCACGCCTGCTTAAAGCCCTCCAATGGCTTTGCATCTGAGTTAGAATAAAACACAAGCTCCCTACCCTTGAGAAAAGGTACGAGAAAGCTTCATCTGACCTAGTGCCTTCCTATTGCTCCAGCACCGTGCTCTGCCCCATCCCACCCCTTTTAGCTTACTTGCTTCTCACAGTTCTTCCTACAGCCAAGTCTACTCTTGTCTCAAGGTGTCTCTGCACATGCTGTTCCCTCTGCCTGATTGCGTTTCCCCCAGATCTTCACATGGCTGGCCACTTCCTCCCTTTTAGACTTTAGCTCAAGTCTAAAGAGACTTCTCAGAGAGGTCTTTCCCAGATTAATCCATCGCACCCACCACTCCCTGCTGTCTCTCATATCACCTAAGTATACTTAATGTCAACATAAGCACTTAATGCTGTTTTGTTGTTGTTGTTGTTTTTAATTTGTTTACTTATTTATTGTCTTATTTATTTATTTATTTAATTTATTTATTGCCTTTCTCTTCCATTAGAATGTGAGCAAATGAGAGAGAAAAACCCTTCCTTGCCTTGGTCGCTGCTGTATCCCCAGTGACTGGTACACAGTATCCTTGATAAATGTGTTTTGAATGGATGGATGGATGATGATGATGGTCTGGATGTCCAATTTGGTCTCAGGGCTTCAGTGTCCAGGATTCAGGCTCAGGATGGAGGCAGATGAGAAGGGCAGGAGGGTACTTCCTGTGTGCCAGGCCCTGTGCTAGTCTTTCCTTTATGCAATTCAACATTTATTGAACACCTACTGTGTGCCAGGGCTGGTGCAAGTTACTTATTCATGCATGATTTATTCAATTCTAGGAGCATTTGAGTGCCTACTGAATGCTAGGCAATGTACATTTAATAAGCCTCTACTGTATACCACCTGCCCCAAATTAGTGCCTGGGTACACAGTAGTTAAATAAATGTCTGAATCAATGAATGCCCTCAAGGAGTCCCCAATCTGCCTGCTAAAATGGCCTGTAAATAAATAACTCTAACACACAAAGATAAGCCTATAACATGGGTGTGTTCAGAGTGCAGAGGGGGCCCTTATCACCTTGTACTGGCAGATACCTTTCCCAGTCTTATCTTCTCACCTGGGAACTAGCTTTTTGAAGGTCAGGTAGACTCACCCCTTATTCACCTGCCTGTCCATCCCCTGGGCACCCAGGAAGGATCTTGCCTGTAGCACGTGCTCAATCAATGCCTGTTGTCTGATTACTGCTGATCCCCTACTGGCAGTTGTTCCTTCATTCATACCTCCGGCAAGAGGGCAGCAGCTCAGTCCTAACCCTGGTGCTGCTGGCAGTGAGCTGGGAGCCTCTGATAGGCTACCCACCCTCCCATTTGGCCTGACTTTTCCAGCCATCAGTGAAGGATTTGGTCTCCTTCCTTGGTGTAACTCCTTGCCTGGACTTCTATATAATCTATTCTTATAAAAATTCAGGCAATGCACAGAAATTGTTAAAGATTCAAATACTCACCATAAGGGATTCCCCTGGTGACCTAGTAGTTAGGATTCCAGGCTCTCACTGCGGTGGCCTGGGTTCAACCCCTGGTCGGGGAAGATCCCGCAAGCCATGCAGTGTGGCCAAAAACCAGGAACAAAACAAATCCTCACTATAGTCACAAGACTTTGCCTGATCTGACACTTTCCTTCCCTCCTTCCATTCTTCTTTTTTTAAAAAAATAGTGGTAAAGGGCTTCCCTGGTGGCGCAGTGGTTGGGAGTCCACCTGCCGATGCAGGGGACACGGGTTCGTGCCCCGGTCCGGGAAGATCCCACATCCCGCGGGGCGGCTGGGCCCGTAAGCCATGCACTGAGCCTGCGCATCTGGAGCCTAAAAAGTGGTTAAAAAAAAAAAATTGTGGTAAAATATACATAACATAAAATTTACCATTTTAACCATTTTAAAGTGTACAGTTCTGTGTCATCAAGTACATTCCCACTGTTATGCCACCATCACCAGTGTCCTTCCCTTCTTTTTTAATAATAATTTAAAAATTCACCATTTGCTCATTGTCTTTTATTGGGGTCTTACAGTTAATGATCAGTTCGTTTGAATATTTACAAAGATAACTTTAATAATGTACCAATTGTTTTGATAAGAAATGGCTAATGTGGAGTTTGGCATGGTAAAATGAAGTTGTGAAATTACTTTTTGGAGTTACTGGCATGCAAAGTAATAAAGATTGTGCCACGGTGAGCAAGTATAAAAATGAAGAAGAATACTATGCAGTTGTAAGCTTAAAAAAATAGGAAAAAAAATAGGAAATATATGGTTTAAAATAATAATATATTATTGTTATCAATTTAAGAACCAAAACTTTACCACTTTCACAGCAGCATTATTCACAATAGCCAAAAGGTAGAAACAATCCAAATGTCCATCAGTGGATGAATGGAAAAACAATGTGCTAGATACATACCATGGAATAGTATTCAGTCTTAAAAAAGAAGGAAATTCTGACACATGCCACAATATGGATGAAACTTGAAGACATTGTGCTCAGTGAAATAAGCCAGTCACAAAAGGACATATATGGTGTGATTCCACTTATGTGAGGTACCCAGAGTAGTCAAGTTCATAGAAATGGAAAACAGAATGGTAGCTTCCAGAGGCTGGGTGGATGGGGATTTGAGGAGAGTTATTTACTCATTAGGTGTAGAGTTTCTGTTTGGGATTGTTTGGGCTGAATGTTTACTTCCTCCTGAAACACTTTTTTTTTTTTTTTTTTTTTTGCGGTACACGGGCCTCTCACCGCTGTGGCCTCTCCTGTTGTGGAGCACAGGCTCCGGACGCGCAGGCTCAGCGGCCGTGGCCCACGGGCCCAGCCGCTCCGCGGCATGTGGGATCTTCCCGGACTGGGGCACGAACCCGCGTCCCCTGCATCAGCAGGCGGACTCCCAACCACTGCGCCACCAGGTAAGCCCTGAAACACTTTCTTTTAAATGAATTTATTTATTTATGGCTGCATTGGGTTTTCGTTGCTGCATGCGGGCTTTCTCTAGTTGCGGCGAGTGGGGCTACTCCTCGTTGCAGTGTGCGGGCTTCTCGTTGTGGTGGCCTCTCTTGTTGTGGAGCACAGGCTCTAGGCACGCGGGCTCAGTAGTTGTAGCTTGTGGGCTCTAGAGCGCAGGCTCAGTAGTTGTGATGCATGGGCTTAGTTGCTCCGTGGCATGTGGGATCCTCCCGGACCAGGGCTCAAACCCATGTCTCCTGCACTGGCAGGTGGATTCCTAATCACTGTGCCACCAGGGAAGCCCCTCCCAAAACTCTTATGTTGAAGCCCTAACCCCCAGTGTGATAGAATCTTTAGAAGGTGATTAGGTTTAGATTAGGTCGTGAGAGCAGGATCCTTATGATGGGATTAGTGCCCTTATAAGAGGGAGAGAGAGAGAAAGGTCCCTTTCCACACACATACCGAGGAAAGGCTCCACGAGCACACAGGGAGAAGGCAGCTGCCTACAAACCTAGAATTGAGTCCTCACTGGGAAATGAATCTGCTGGCACCTTGACCTTGGACTTCCCAGCCTCCAGAACTGTGAGAAATAAATGTCTGTTGTTTACGCCACTCAGTCTATGGAATTTTGTTATACTGGCCCAAGCTAACTAAGACAAGGATAATGAAAAAGTTCTAGAGTTGGATGGTGGTGACAGTTGCACAACAGTGTGAATGTACTTAATGTTACTGAGCTGTACACTTAAAAATGGTTAAATGATAAATCCTATGTTATACGTATTTTGCCACAATTAAAAAACAAAGTGCTCACCTCAGTCTACTAAAGTTGGAACAATACAAAGGTTGGCATGGCCACTACACAAGGATGACATGCATATCTGTGAAGTGTTCCACTAAAAAAAAAAAAAAGAAAACAAACAATAGTAACAAGAAAAACCCTAACATTACCAGCATTTCTCATTGAAATTCTCCATCGCCCCATCCCAATCTCCTCCAACTCACTCCCCAGAAGTAACTACTATCCTCAGCTTTGGATTTATCCTTTACTGTAACATTGCTTTTCTATATACACTGTTTACTTTGGCCTGTTTTTCAACTTTATATAAACTTTACTGTGTGCCTACTTCTGCAACTTGCCTTCCAGTTCAACATGTTTTGGTCAGAGTCTTCTTGTAGACACAAGGAGCTCTAGGTCATTCTTTTTCACTGCCACACAGTATTCCACCTTACGAGGTACCTGTCACAGGCTTCTTCGGAGCCTTTCCACCTCCCCTCTCAGGTGATTTCCTTTGGCCACTTGTTTCATCTTAACCATTAATTACTATGTTGACCGATTCTGCATGGGCTCTGACCAAATGGCCTCCATCTGGGCTTCCCTGTGTGACACTGAGTGACTGCCTAGGTGCTCACATGTGGGTAATGCTGAAGAATAAGGAAGTTTATACCCCATGGGGCAAACCTTTGATCAGGAGCCAGTAGATAATTCTTCTCCCTTCTTCCTCTCCCCAGAACTGTCCTAAGTTGCCATAGTAAATATGGCCTCTTCTTGGTACTCTCATTCACTCACCCTCTTTCCCTGCCTCACTCCCCCTTTTCTGTACTCGTTTCCTTGGACTGCACTTCCCAATAAGGTAGTACTGCAAACTTTTGATTCAGACTCCGCTTTCTGAGGAACCCAAGAAAGATGTATCTGTAACGTGTCCACTCCCCTGTTGATGAATGTTTGAGTTGTTCCAAGTTTTCTAAGATTGCACACGATGCAGCTGGGGCTACCATCCTTGTTCATGCTTCCTGGTGCACTTGTGTCTGTTTCTCTAGAAGGTTCCTAGCACAGAACTGCAGGATCATAGGCTGCATGTTCCTTCAGCTTTATCAGATACTGCCCAATTAGTTCTTAAAGTTCCTACTTATTTTTCCAGTTTATTTCATCCCTAACCCCCACCAGCAGCTCACTACATTTGGGTCATATGGGCCTTTTTTCAGTTCCTTTACTGTATGTGCCCCCCCATCATGAGGCCTTTGCATCTGCTATCTTTTCTGCTGAGAACACTTCCCCCACACTCAGCCTAACTCCTCAGAGCTCAGCTCTGTGCCTCACTTCCTTGGAACAGCTCCTTGATTTCCTCCTCAATCCCAGCCTGGGTCAACCCTCTCCTCACCCCACCCATATTATATATCTCGTAGCCTCATATACTTCTCTGCTGCGATTCACTGATCCGTTGCAGTATTCTATCTGTGCAACTGTTGGTACAAAGTCTCCCCTCTGCTAAGTTTCACTAGCCTGAAAGTTGTGACCACCATGTTTGTTTCAGCTCGTTGCCGTATCTCTAGCACCCAACACCATGCCTGGCACATAGTAGGCAATTGATATTATTATTCTAATAGCTATTCTATGTTCTCACTCATCGAGCTCAGTGTGTAATTTTTCCAACATGTTTTAACATTAATTAGCATCTACTGGGGGCCAAGATCATGACAATGTAAACAAAATCCTGTTCCTTGAGGAACTCGTGGATAAAGTTTAACAAACATTAATTGAGCTCGCTGGACCCTTACCTATTTTAAGTGCTTAGAGCTAAGCACTTAAAACTGTTTAATTGGCTCAGAAGTTACCCCTAGTCTGAGTGTTACTGTAATGAGTAATGATGACCATTGTTTATTGAGCACTTATTATGTGCCAGGCACTCTGCTAAGTGCTTTGCATTTACCATCTCATTCTATCCTCACATCCTGCCAGGGAGGTAGTGTTATTACCTCCATTTTACAGATGAGGAAACTGAGCCTTAGTAAGGTGACGTTACTTGTTCTAGATCACACAGCTAGTAAATGGTGCAGACAGATTTCTCAGCCAGAATGCCTAATCTTCCTATCACAATGTTAAACTTCCCCTCTCCCAATTACGATGCTTTCAATTAGATTCCAGAGACTGAGTTCTTAATCAGAATGGTAAACTAACGATAGCTACCGTTATGGGGCACTTATTGGGTACTAATCACTTTATATCCATCCATTCATTTATTCAACAAATATTTACTGAAGACTTACAACATGCCAAGCTCTGTACAGAGGCAAACAAAACAGAATGAAATCCCTGCCTTGCAGAGTTGACATCCTAGTGGGAGGAGAAAAAAAACTAAATAAAATAAATAAAATATATGATAGATGGTGATCAGTGCTACAGAGCAAATGGAAGCAGAAAAAGGAAATGTGGAGTGTTATGGCTGGTGGTTCCATGATCTCATTTCATCCCCCCAACAATCTATTATTTTTCCCATCATAAAAATGAGATTCAGAGAGGTGAAGTCACTTTCCCCAAAGGCACACAGCTCACAGGCTAAGTCTGAACTCTGGAAAAACACAGGAACCCATCATGCACTTTTTGCTGTGCACCTACTGAGTGCCTCGCGTCGGAAACAAAAGGAGCATCAAACTTTGTTCCAGTTCCAAGAGTTGAAGATCTGGAAGGCTGGTAAGTTAACCCAGGTGAGTGGAGATCTCACAAAGCAGTATTCAGGTGTCTATGCTTTGCTGGGGGCAGACATTAAGCGCGCGATTGCTTGTGGGACATGCTAACGTTGAGACTGGAGTCGAGGCTCAGGCTGACGAATCGATTTTAGAGATTAGGAGCAGAAGATGAAGGCCGCCTAGTTCATTTTGGGGCTGTTGGTGACCCAGAGGCCCACCAGTCCTTGCCCTGCCCCCAGAGCTGGCTCTGCACCCCACCCGCTTCTGCCCTAGTTCTCCAGCCTCCAGGCCATCAAGCTGAGAGATTTAGAAAGTGGCTAGTGACAGAGTGCTACCCTACCCCACCGAAAGCCACACTCACATGCAAATAGGGCCTCCCCCACCCCATCCAGCATTACCAGCTTGAGGGGCCTCCCACACCCCGAGGGTCTGGGGTCTGGGGTGGGATGCGTGTTTGCAGGCCTCAGCTGCCAGCGTTGACAGCTGGTCCCCTGCCCCCTGGTGGCCCAGCGGCTCGGTTTCTGTCCAGCAGATCTCATGAACCCTGAACCCGGGAGGCAGTCTGGAATAGAGTGGAGAGCCTGGGCTTTGGAGCTAGAAAAGCATAGAGCATTGCCTCCCCCAGGCCACCACCTTGTCTGTTGCACTTCACGAGGGCCTCTTAGAACCCTTGCATCTTCTTCAAAGAGGTACACTTTAAGGTTTAGTTTATCAAGCTGAAAACAGACATATTTTGGAGTTTGTAGGACTCATTCATTCAACAGATGTTTGTTGAGTATATTTTATGAGCCCGTCCCTAGGGGTTGAGGATAAGGGGTGAGCGAGACCAAGTCTCAGAGACTTCTCCTTTCAGTGAGACAGACAGACAGTAGACTACTAATACATGAGCATTTTATTATAATTGTGAGAAGTGCTCTGGATGAGAAACGGTTTTGTGCTAAGGTAAACTGGGCAACTTACCTGCTCTCAATTTGCAATGGGCAAGATTTCTCTCTTCAGGCTGGGAATAAGAGCCAACGGTCCATCTCATTTCAGAACATCCTAGCCTCACCGGGATAAAAGGGCTGCTCTCAGCCATAGAGAGGTGTTGCGGGGTGAAGAAGAGGGTTTCCTAGAAAGTCCGCTCTGTGTATGAATCTAGGAGGCACTTAATAAATAATTGGTGAATTACTGACTGTCATTTCGAGGAGGGTTAAAAAGGCATCTGCAAAGGGTGTTATACAATGGATCGCTAGGAAAAGAGAAAATCTTAGTACTTTTATTCCAAGCTTTCTGAAGGGGAGGAATTTGGGGACTAGCGTAGGAAAATTAGGGGTGCTGGACTTCCATTAGACACTTTTAGAGTAGGTGCTGGCACTGTGCTACCGTGAAGATACATCAATGAATGAGAGAGACAGGGTCTTTGCCCTCCTAGGGCTCACTGTCTGGTGAGAGCATAAGCAACAATGAGATAATGTGATAAGCATTATGAGGGGCCAGCAAAGAGAAGCCATCTCGGATGACGCCAGGAGGATAAATAAGAGCTATTATATTATTCTATTCTAAATGTGAGGAGGAGGACTGGCAGGAGAGAGTGCTCTGAGTGGAGAGAGCATAGGCCAAGGTCTGGAGGAGAGAAAGCAGGTTTATTCAAAGAACTCAAAATAGTTCGGCGTGTTCAGACTTTGAAGGAGACCTGTTGGGGAGACAAAGAATATTGGAGAGAAAAGCAGGGCTGTTGCACTCATCTCAGGCAGCCTTCCTCTTGGGGGAAAACTAAATTTCTTCTTTTTTTGGCCTTGCCACGTGGCTTGTGGTATCTTAGTTCCTGGGACCAGGGATCGAACCTGTGACCCCTGCAGTGGAAGGGCAGAGTCCTAACCACTGGAACGCCAGGGAATTCCTGAAAACTAAATTTCTTTCTTTTATTTTAAAAATTAATTAATTAATTAAAATCTGGCTGTGTTGGGTCTCCGTTGCTGCGTGTGGGCTTTCTCTGTTTGCGGCGAGCGGGGGCTACTCTTCGTTGCGGTGCGCACGCAGGCTTCTCACTGCGGTGGCTTCTCTTGTTGCAGAGCCCGGGCTCTAGGCACGCGGGCTTCAGTAGTTGTGGCACACGGGCTTAGTTGCTCCACGGCATGTGGGATCTTCCTGGACCAGGGCTTGAACCGTGTCCCCTGCATTGGCAGGTGGATTCTTAACCATTGCACCACCGGGGAAGTCCACTCTTTCTTTTTTAAAAAAATATTTATTATTTATTTGGCTGCGCCAGGTCTTAGTTGCGGCAGGTGGAATCTTAGTTCCCTGACCAGGGATCAAACCCATGCCTCCTGCGTAGGCAGCGCGGAGTCTTAACTATTGGACCACCAGGGAAGTCCTGAAAACCAAATTTTGATTCCCCAACTAGTTAGGGTTATGAAGTCCAGGTGGTCGCCTTCATTTTAATGAAGACACACCATTTACTGAGCACCCTGTTGCAGAACTTTGGCTCATTCAATTGTCATATTATCTCTTATACATTTGATATCATGACCCCCATTTTACAGGTGGGATAACTGAGGCTCACTTTGGGCCCTTGGGCCAAGGTCATGTAGCTCATTACATCTGGGAATTTATTTTATTTATTTGGCTGCGCCTGGTCTTGGTTGCGGCATGCAGGATCTTTGCTGCTGTGTGTGGGGATCTTAGTTGCGACATGCAAACTCTTAGTTGCAGCATTCGGGATCTAGTTCCCTGACCAGGGACGGAACCCAGGCCCCTCTGCCCTGGGAGCATGGAGTCTTGGCCACTGGACCACCAGGGAAGCCCCACATTTGGGAATTTAGAATGTTCCTTTATGTAAATACTTCTGTTCTAGCAGTTTTTTTTTGTTTTTTTTTTTTTTTAAATTTATTTATTTATTTTTGGCAGTGTTGGGTCGTCGTTTCTGTGCGAGGGCTTTCTCTAGTTGCGGTGAGCGGGGTCCACTCTTCATCGCGGTGCGCGGTGCGCGGGCCTTTCACTGTCTCTGCCTCTCTTGTTGCAGAGCACAGGCTCCAGACGCGCAGGCTCAGTAGTTGTGGCTCACGGGCCCAGTTGCTCCGCGGCATGTGGGATCTTCCCAGACCAGGGCTCGAACCCGTGTTCCCTGCATTGGCAGGCAGGTTCTCAACCACTAGCGCCACCAGGGAAGCCCCTGTTCTAGCAGTTTTTTTTTACATGAGGTAATGCATGTAAAAGCTTTTTTGTAATAGAACCATGTAAACATGAAGCATTATTATTAGTTTTGCTGGATTTCTGGCTCCATCCAGTTCAGCCTGCAACATTCAGGGAGCCTAGGAAGGGGCAATAATGAAAACCAAAAGCCCCAATGGCCTCTCTTAATATTCCCCCATGTCTATTCTGGTTCCCTCTCTGGGGCACCTCCAGATGTTACCTTCTGCCAAATAGAGTTTGTTTCTCAGAAGTTACAAGACGTGGGAGGTTAAAAAACAAAAAACAAAACCAGCAGCATCAATAACTATAAAAACCCTTGCAGCAGCCTGAACACAAAGGGTTTGAATTTTGAACAAAGGGCAGGGTAAGACGGAAAGTTAATGCTGACACATCCTCTCTCCAGCTGTGAACTGGGGGGTCTGAGGGCTGCTGCAAAGGTCATCTGTCTCTATATCTTCGGGCAGGAAATGCAATTCAATCCTCTCAATGACTGATCGCTCTGTAAGATTAATGGAATCATCTCCAGCATTGGTCTCCGTTCTGACAGCACAAAAAGTGAATCAAACTTCTCTCTCCTCCCCTCTCCTCTTACTAAGCAACGTCCGCTGATTCTGCATTTTAAAAGTTCAAAACTTTTCTCCAGGAAATTTGTTCCCGGGTGTTTCTTTGCAGGGCGAAACTCTTTCTTCTGGCGTGAGAACCGAAGATGGCACTTGAAGGTTTGGGGAACTTTCTAGGCTTTTCATCTGTCCCTGCTTCATCTTTCAAAATGAAGTGAATGCACAGGGCATGATCGTCCCTGAAAGGGTTAACTGCCAGCCCGGCTGTCCAGCCCTCTGGGATTGCCAACCAATGATAACTTAGCATGATGAAGTAATGCTTGCATTTTGAGTTCCATTGGTTAATACACTTGTCCATCAATCCAAAGATGCAAGTTTTGAAAGTATCTTTGAACTTTTATGACTCTCTTCCTGGCGTTAACCCCTTGGTTAACTCACCTGTTATTTCCAAGATTCCTTCCAGTTCTCACGCAGGAAGGGAGATATTAGAATATGCAAAACTCTAGACATAAACCTGTCTTCCCCAAATGACCAAAGCCCGACACTAAGGCCATGTGTAATTCTGCTCTTTCTTACTCAGATACTTCAATCCACAAGGACTGAGGAGCAAAACAAAAACCAAAACAAACAAAAGTCTCTGGGAACTACAACCACTTTAACTGTAATAGTGTGTGGTCTGTTGTCCCAGAGTACTTATTGAATTGCAAAAATAACACAAAATATGGCAAAACTCTAAGGTTTGGAAAAGGTAGGTGCTGGATACACAAACCCTTGCTATATATATTTTTATTTTCTATGCATTTCTTTATGTTTGAAATATTTGATAAATTTAAAAGGCCAAAATGGTTGTTTAAAATGCAAGTAATATATAAGTATAGACTATATAACCCCCTCAAAATTTTCTCCTCTCCTCAGAAGTGATCAAACAATGGTTTGTTATTCTATTCAAGCCTTTCTCTTTCTCTCTTCCTTTCTTTTTCTCTTTTGCATATCTATACGTTACCTATATATAGTTTGTTTTAACATAAATGGGATCATTACATACATGTTATTCTGTGACTTATTTTGATTCTTAACCAATCTTGAATTTTTCTGTATCACAACATTCAGATTTACCTCATCCTTAAATATTTTAGAATGAGGCGGTTCTACAGATCACATTAAATGAAAAAGGAAGGGGAAGGACAGTGTATATTTGTGTGACACAATAATGAAAGAAGATACATGTAGATGTTCGTAAGAGCATAAACCATTTCTAGGAGGGTACCCAAGAAACTTGCTAAGTTTTCTGGGGATGGGAGTGTGGAGAGGAGAAACTGGGGGTGGGAGAGAAAGAAAGCAATTTAAAAACAATTTTTAAATAGTGGAACATTTCATAAATACAATCGAATTTATAAAATATTTATGTACCCTTAAAGAATTACACACAGCTGTCCACCATCTAGATTAAGAAACAGAAAATCACCATTACTTTTCACTGTTCATATTCCCTGCCCCAGAGTTGAGTTTTTTCCTGTATTTTGTGTTAATCACTCCTTTGCTTTTATTTATGCTTTACCACTTATGTATTTATAACTAAATAATATTTATTTGGTTTAGATTGGCCTGATTTTGAAAATCATAGGCTCAAATAGCACAAATAAAATGAAATTCAATTTTGAGTAGGTAATACATCTATATAGTATAAAATTCAAAAGGTACTGCAACATATAAAATGAAATTAAATCTATAAGGTTCAAAATCAGGCAACACTAATGCATATACATGGTAAAAGTTTCACACTGTACCAAAGAAAAAGTTTTCTTCTCTTTTCCCAGTTCTTTTCCCCATTCAAAAATTGTATTTCTTTCCAAAGAAAATTTTCTGTGCATATAAAAAAAAAGTAGATATAGATATATCCCCTTTGGTTTACATAAGTGGTCCTCACAATTTAGTACCATTCTGCACCTTGTTTTAATTTAAGGATATCATGAAATCATTTTACATCAGTATATATAGAGCTACCTTATTCTTTTTAATGATTTGATAGCATTTCATTGGGCAGATAAATGGTCCAAGATTATTTAATCAGTTCCCCAACTTTTAGATCGTTTTCAATCTTTTCCTGTTGGAAACAGGGCTACAGTGAATTGCATCTTTGGGTTTGATCCTGACAATAGGATATATATCAGGAAGTAGTTATCCATTTCTAAGGCTTCCTGCCCCAACACCAATTATCTGTCCCTGAGAAGTTTGTCAGATCTGGGTAGGTGGGACAATTTTATATCCGACTGGCATCCCCAGGTGCCTACAAGTGCCATGCTCTTGCAGGCACTCAGAATGGGTGGTTTAAGGGCTAACACTCCAAACATTCACATTGTACCAGATGGCTCCTTCTAGAAAACCTTTGCAGATATTCCTGGCCTCTTTCCCCCGAGATGAACTCTGGAGAACACTCTAAGGTTGCCCTGGACTAGTGTCCAGTAAGATAGACACTAGCTACATACAGTTATTTAAATTTAATTAAAATTAAATAAAATTCAACATTCAGTTCCTTTATCCCACTAGCCACATTTCAAGCGCTCAACAGTCACATGTGTCTAGAAGCTCCTATATTAGACAGCACAGACATAGAACATTTCCATCTGTATGTTCTATGGGGCAGCCCTGCAGGGAGTTATAGTGAGAAGCCTGTGGGCTCTGGATTCCTACAAGCCCTGGGTTCAAATCCTGTCTTTGCTATTTCACAGCCCTAAAATGTGGGCAGGTTACTTGACCTCTCTGTGAGCCTCAGCTGTAAAAGTGGGCAATTACAGACCCTCCCTCATAGAACTTTGACGAGCATTCAGAGATAGCAAATATGAGAGGCTCTGCTCAAAGACATAGTTAGCTCTCAAAAATCAGCAGCTATTATAATTATACATGAATATGACAGCTTCAGTTTCTAACAGTGTGAAAATGCTGGATTCTAAGAGTTCCATAGAGTATCAGCCCTTCCTAACTTGCTTGGGAAGCTGGCGGCCCACCCCTTGCCCAGCCTGGAGTAAGTCTACGATCGGAGCTGGCTTTTCTACCTTCTGTCTTTAGAGCACAGAGCTGCTCAATCAACCTCTGATGAATGAAGAAATGAATGAATGGGGCCAATACAGCCAGGATCTGACTGGGCCTTTTGCAAGAATGAGCAAGAGGCTCCAGGAAGTCATTATTATGCTTCAAATACAACTGGCCTGGTCTTTTTTTTCCTGCAAGAAAAGGCAAACAAACAAACAACCCTCTCCTGGGGAATCACCTTAAGCTTCCCTCTGCTCTCTCACCTACAGTCCACTCCTCGGGGACAATTAGCCAAGGAAGGAGCTCAAGGGTCTTGGCCCTTCCCCCTTCGGCCCAACATAACCTCCTCCCCCCACTTTGAGCAAATGCCTGGGATTCTTTCAACAGGAGGACAAAGCCTTTCATCTGCCAATTACTGATAAAGAGAAAATGCAAATATTGCTGGGAAGGTGATCCATCAAGGGCCCAACATTTATTGAGTGACCACTTAGTAGCGGGCGGCAGGGTAGGCATTCTGGGGGCGTCAAAGGGGAACAAACCCCCAGCTGGCCCATTCTTCTCTCTGGTCTGTGGTTTCCTGGCGGTTTGTAGAGGGAGGGGATTAAATTAGGTGACTACTCAACCCCTTCCCACTCTGACAGGCCAGGAACTCCCCATCGGGGTGATATATGGACTTAACTGTTTTTACACCAAGGTGTCTGCCATTGGGTCTTTTCCTGATACCAGCTTTTGGGGACACCATGAGACCACATGGGGAGGCAGTAGGGTCTTTGGGAGGAAAGGAGAATTAAGACCAAGTGTTTTATTTCACAGTTTTGCTTTACTGCACTTAATTCCTGACCTTCCAGCCCACTGCACCCTCCTCTGAACACGTTCATCTCATTATGTGGGAGCAGTGAAGATGGTCAATATCCAAAACAAGGATGTGATGGCAGAGCCAGGCTCCAGTCTGAGCCCCAGCAGCCCCATTTATATAAGCTGTGTGATCTTGGGGGATTGGCTTTCCCTTTCTGAGTTACAGTTTCCTCATCTGCAAAATGAGGAATAACAAAACTATTTCCCTTAAAGGGTTCTTGCAAAAGAGAGAAGCAAATACAACGGTCCCTGGTTCTTGACAGAGGCTGAAGGCAAAACCCCTCTCACGCCCATTAAGCCAAGGTGGGCGATTTCAGTTTGGAAAAAAATTTTGAAGTTCGCCAGCTAGTGGACTTGGATTAAAACAAGACTTCAACGAGTAGTCTTTGGAGGATGGGTGGAAAAAAACACAGAAAGATAGGACAGGAAACTTCAAGGTGAGTGAGGGGGAAGCTGTCTCTTACGCTGACGGCTCACATCTGATCTCTGATGGGGAAGCCACTTCCTCTCCACTTATCTGTCTGATCACTGTGTTGACACGGGGAGGATATGAGGGTAAAGCAATCAACCAGATTCAAAACTTCTCTGAGCCTCAGTTTCCCATCTGCAAAATGATTTGCTCCAACTATCCCATAGGGCTCATGAGAGAAGTAAAATTAAAAGTATGGGAAGTTTGTTTGCAAAGCCTGTTATGAGCAGGTATAAGGCTCTTTTACTGTAGCCCTGGTACCATGTCATCTCATCGTGATCTTTACCTCCAAGATCAGGCCTAGTTGGGCTGGAAGAATGTTTAGGGCCAGCTTTTCTCACAACCAAAGTCGACCTGACTGTTGTTCATGATGGACTTACAGGATAACACGTTTAGGATTCCAGTTTTGGGGGTGGTCACAGTGAATGAGGTATGTGGACAGCATACTGAGATCTAATGATACTCCATATTTGTATAGAGGGTGCCCATACCTCTGCCAAGAAGCGCTGTAGGCTTAATCAAGGGGTGCCCAAAGTTCCCCGCGCCCCATCCCAGCTCCTTGCACCTTTCCACCGACATTTCTCCTGTAAACCGCCAATAAGGGCTTACCCTTCGCATGTTTGCCAGCTGCGTTAGGAGGCGCCAGATCCGATTCTCTCGGTAGTTCACTCCTGAGCATCTATTTCCTCCGCTTGGCGAGCGCAGGGACCTTTAAAAAATGTCCAACTTCTCTTCCAGGGCTTGTCGCCTAGTAAAGGACTCCACAGACGCGGGCAGAGTGAATGAATGAAAGGCAACGTCTTCCGGTCAGCTCGGGTCTGAAAAGGCTTTGGTCTGGCTGTATTTCCTGTACCTGTGTGTATGTGGATCCTTATCTTTGAGTCCAGGAGTTTAAAAGCTATGCAGTCCGTACAGGTATGGAGCTGCGCTAATTTCTTCCTGAGTCCCCAAATGCCTCCTCCGTATGGCAGGTCCGCTTATGGGGATCTAGAGAGGATCCCCCCCCAAAAAGACGTAGTAGAAAAGAAAAAAAATTATATATACACAAAATGTTTTGAATTTGGGTCGGCCACGTAGGTAACGAGGTGGGGTGAGTGAAGGAAGAGGAAGAGGGGTAGCCCGTGGGGGCCGTGGGCAATGGGGGCAGGGATTGAGGTGGGAGGTCGTTTTTGGGGGGTGCCAGGCCCCGGGGGCTTTCACTCCAGCATGCTCGGCTTGCATTTCCGCGCCTCCCGCTGAGGCCAGCCGTGCAAATCTGCACCTCCCTCCCCACCCCCTCCCTCCTTCCCTTCCTCCCTGCCCCGCCATCTCCGGGATGCGCCCGCCGCCTGCAACTCAGCCCTTCCAAAAGTCAGCTCTGCACACAACTCCCGGGCGGCGGCGGCGCCTGCGTGCAGAGGCGCACTCGTGACCCAACAACAAAACAGCGATGCCAGGGCGCTAACGGCGCCCGGTGCCTCCCGGGCGCCCTCCCCGCCCCACACCTCCTCAGGCCACCGCCCCCGCCCACCCCCATCCCGGGCCGAGTGCCCCCCCCCAGCCGGGCCGCGGGCTCGGAGCGCGATCGGCAACAATGTTTACGTTCCGGGGATTATGACGTCGACGCCTCCCCCCACAACTGCTGAAAATGGTTTCCTAGGACTTTGCAAACGGATCTGCTTAAGTGTTGGTGCAAAACTTTGTAGATCTCGGCTCTGGCTAGCTTTATTTATTTATTTTTTGGTTTGTTTTCTTTGGTCTTCCCTCCTTCCCCCCTCCGCCAAAATGCAGGGGGCAGGAGTGTTGACAATTAATTGGTGAACTCTCCTAAAAAAATGGAGGCAGAGAAAGACTCTGGAAGAAGATTGGTGTGTAGCTTTTTTTTTTTTTTTCCAAATCTGTATCTGGTATATGATAGATCTATTTTTTTTGTTGTTGTTTCTTGCTGCCTTTTCTTTCCTTTTCTGTATTTTGCAAGAGGACCGGAAAAAAAATATAATAAATTGCATGCAAAAGGAAGCAAGCAGCTTACTCCTCCAGTCCCTTGTGAGGCTCAGAGTCTCAGACACTTAAGTGGGGAGGTGGTAGCGGGGAAAGGCGTGGAGGGGGGGCTCAGCGGGCTCGGGGTTCGCCCGGAATCTGGGGGGCTGCGGGGCTGGGCGCTCGGCGGTGGAGGGAGGAGGCAGGGGATGCGGGGAGTGGCGGGGGAATCTCCTTAGGAAGTGAGTGTGCGCGCGCGCTTGTGGGGAGATGAGACAGCTGCTGGTGCGTTTTGGGGTCTCCGATGGGAGCTTTGTGGCGGGCCGTCTGCCTCTCCCCCTCCCAAGCCCCGAACCCCCCCCTCCCATCTCTTCTTCTTGCACTGGCGGTCGGTCGGCGGGGGCGGCTGGGGTCTCAGCCCTTCCATTTCAGCTTTCCAGCTTCCCCCGTAGCTCGGGGGCGGCTCCAGTCTTAGAAATGCCGCCGGCCCCCGGTTCCGGCTTCCCGGCTCTGCCGCTGCGGCCGCCAGGGCTGCTGCTAGCGCCGAGCCGGGCGCTGCGGCGGCTCCTCCCGGGGCCTACAAATGCCCCGCCAGCCCGTGCGCCGAGCCCCCCTCGCGGGTTACATAACCAGGCTCCCGGCCGAGTGGGCAAAACCTAACACCTCTCGCGGGTGGGGGGCAAGGGAGACTCCCCCAGATATCCCTTCCATGGCCTCCAGAGATGCAGGAGGGGAGTGCCCTGTTTAGGGCGCAGCTTGACCCTGGGGGCGCTGGCCCCTCTCATTATGCCCATTTTCAGCATCTTTGGCTTTTGCGTAAAGTTGCTCCGGTCGCAGTGGTGGGGTGCAGGGGGCGCGCGGCTCCTGCACCTGTTCGAGCTGGGCCCAGGGTGAGAGGCGACCCCCACTTCCCCCAGTAATGTCCCGGGCTCTCTGGTTTGGGTCCCTGCAGCGCCCGATTGACCGCCAGAGATACGACGAGAACGAGGACTTGTCGGACGTGGAGGAGATCGTCAGCGTCCGCGGCTTCAGCCTGGAGGAGAAGCTGCGCAGCCAGCTGTACCAGGGGGACTTCGTGCACGCCATGGAGGGCAAAGGTGAGGCGCCCCCTCCTCGGGCAGTCCTCCGCGGCGCGGCCCGAGCGCACGTGGGGAGGGAGCTGCCGGTGGCTGGGTTCGTATTTCGCGCCCGCGTCCCCCATTCCAGGGGATCCGGTGACGAAACGAGGCCGAGCACTGGGGGGGTGGGGTGGGCTGGGTGGCGAGGGAGGAGGGCAGGCGGGAACCGGGGCCGGGCGTGGGCCTAGGCCCGGCCCGCGCCCACCACCAGCCCCAGGGTGGGTAGAGCCAGGGGGCCGGCGGACTGAGGGACCTGGGGACCGACGGGCAGACAGATGGAGGGCGGGTGCGCCGCGTTCTACCCCTCCCGGAGCCGGCCCAGCTCCTTGCGCTGCACGAGGTGTAGCCGATGGGCTGGAGCGGGGCTGGGGCACCCCAGGGATATTGGGGTGGGGGACCCCCAGGCCTGTAGCCTCTCAAACCCCGTGACATTTCGAGCCCTGCCAGTTAGGACCTGGCGCTGGGGATGCCCCCGGTCACTTAGTGACACCTCCTCAGGCCTGGGGTCTGCTGAGCTCCATCACCTTATGAGCCCTGCTAGATGGGAGCAGGGTGGGTGACCCGGAGTTGTTGGCTGGACCCCGCTTAAGCCTGAGGTCTCTAGCCCTGCATCCCTGATGCTTGAAGTGGGTAAGGGGGTTATCCCCCCATCAGGCTTCAGGCTGCCCCCTGGCAGTTTCAGGTGAAGAGTTGGGGCACCCCCCCCCTGGGAAACAGGGTCTCTTCCCAGGGCTGAGGCCTTGAGAGCTCTGTCCCTCTTGTGGGCCCTGCCAGTTTAGAGCAGAAGTTGGAGAAGCCTCTGGGGTTTGGGAATGTCACCCTAGCCTGAGACCTTCAGGGCCTACCTCCCTGACCCTGGTACTAGCAAAGTGTCTGGGAGTGTCTTCCAGACTTTGAGCTTATGCTCTCTCTGGCTTGGGTCTAAGGCCTGCAAGGCCCCTGGTTTGGCCTGTGGGATTGGGGTTTTGGATTTGCCCTGCCTACTTAGGCATCTCCCTATGCCCTTCTGGGGTTTGTAAGTTCATTTTTGCCCCTCAGACATTTGGGTTTCCTTTACATTACTCTGTTCCCATTTTGTTTATTATCCCCTTCCCCCTTGGAAAACCCTCCCATTCCTCAGTGAGCTGATAACTGGGAAGCGCCTCCCGCCTCCAGGTTCCGGTTGAGTGGCTAGGGCTATGGGGTTAGCTCCTAGGAGAGACCGCCTAGCTTTGCATTTTTGAAGTTTCTCTTTTGTGCCCATTGCTTCCTGGAGTGCCGGGCTTCGGTGGTAGGGGGTAGTTGTGAGAGGAGGGAAGAAGAAATTTCTTCCAGCCTGCCAGGTCTTAAGAGCATTGCACCCAGAGGCCAGACAGTTCAGGGGTCTAGTCTCAACTACATTTAAATTTCCTTAGCACAAATGGGGTTTTAATTCCTCTCCTTCCCCATTTTTCTTGAGTCGTTTGGTGGATCGGAGGAGAAAGCAGTATGCAACTCTTCCTGGTCATTGGTGAGGAATTCGCTGCCCAGGATCTCAGTGTTTTCTCAGGCTCATTTGAGGAAGTTGAAGCTGACCCTGGGGGTGGACTCTGGGTGTGTGTGTATGGGGTGGGCTGGGGGTTTCCAGCGAGGGAGAGCCCTTAAATCTGCTGTCCAGGCTCCTTTCAAGAGAGAGGGCTCTAGGGTTTTTGGTTGTTAATTCAGATCTTGTCCCAGAACTCGAGGGAGGAGCTGAGAAACAGAAGGAGCCCTTAGCCTGGATTCAAAATAGAAGCTTCTTAAACTTCTCTGCCTTTAAATCCTTAGGAATCCCCATTCACTGGGAGCTCCTGGGGATCTGAGCTGCTAAGGTCAGGACTTTCCCCAGCTCTGGTTTTGTTCTCTCTCCTCTGAGCAGAGTTGCCTTGCCCTCTCCCTACCCCCACTCCCCCAAGCTGCCCTAGTGAACTGTTCCCTGGGGCAGGGGCTTCAGTGGCCTGGGATCTCCTCTATCTCCCTTCTGACTGGCCAGGGAGGGCTCGTGCCTTTGTGAATTGCTTCAGTTACCTGAGGATTTGGGGATGTGAGGATTTATCTCCGCCTCCCTCACCTCCATATTTAGGGATATGGTTGGGTCAGATCCCCTACTTTTGGAACTCAGGAGGATGGAAGCTAAGGCTTCCTTCGTGCTCTAGGGCTTTCGATAAGGATGTTGGGGGTCTACACTAGACAAGCGTCAGTCAGACAAGAAAACTACGCGGTGAGTTTTCTTCAGGCCTCACTATGTCCCCTTCACACAGTCTTCACCTGGGGAGCATCCCTCTTGGTTATCCAGCTGAAGCAAGTGTTCGGATGGCTGCAGCAGAATTTCACTATTAAGACAGCAAAGCTGTGCCCAGTTCCCTAGTTATTTTGGCACCAGATACACAGTTTCCAGGGAAACCGGCTTTTCCCCCCTCCCCTTCACCATGCAGGATATTACAATAAGATCTTCCCTGATGCTTGGCTACAATGAGAACCCTCCTCCCAGCCTCCTCTCTGGGGCTTCAGATCCTCCCAGGTGGCATTCTTCAATTTTGCAGTTCCTTTACTTTCTGAGCTCAGCTTGGGATGTGTTTCTCCATCCGTCCCTCTCTTGCAGTGATAACTGGGCTGTGTGGGGCTCTTTCATGAGGCTCCCTCCCCAGTCCTCTCCAGCCTTGGGCTGTTCATTGACAAGTTCTGACCCGTGGGGCATGCAGGCAGTGACTGAGTAGGCAGAGGAGCTGATAGTTGGCATGGCTTCTCTTGGGCTTTGCCTAATCCATTTCCTTGTCATTTTCTAGGGAGCTCTTGCCCTTTGAGCTGGTGCCTGCATCTAGTATAACCCCTGCCCCTTCCTCCATCGTTTTTCTTCCCCTAACCAATGGATCATGGTTCATTTGCTCCTTCATGACTTAACCAACCTGTTTTAATTCCAATCTCCAAACAGATTTCAACTATGAGTACGTGCAGAGAGAAGCTCTGAGAGTTCCCCTGATATTTCGAGAAAAAGATGGCCTGGGAATTAAGTAAGTTGCTGAAACCAATTGCTTCTTCCCCTGTCTCCTTCCCTAACACAGTTTGTAGCTTGGGATGGATTTCTTCCACCCTTTTCCTTACCTCTCATCACTGAGAAGGATTTTTCTTCATTATTTGGGGATTGTATCTCCTTGTTCAAGGCCTGACAGAGGGGAAAAACTCTTTAAAGATGAGTCTGGATTTTCAGAGAATTTGGATGGAGAGGTCACAGGGTACTTAAACAGCGTGGACTTTTTTCCCCTGACCCACCCCAGTTACATGCAGTGACTTCCTGAAGAGAATTGTGTCCTCTCCCTGAATCAGGAAACTGAGGCAGGGCCTGAGCTGCAAAGGGATTGGCCAGCTTCTGGGCCCAGAGGCAGGACGCCTACATGCATATTTTCTACTCAGACTTGCACTATGTGGGAAACTGGCCCTTTTCTGTGGAGGGTGTGTTTCCTAGGATGCTAGGCCCTCGTCTCCCCTTTTGGCTTGGGCCCCAGCACCTGCCTCCCTTGGTGTCTTGTCTGGTTTACATTCTCTTCAGAGCTTCCATCCGGAGGCTGGCTGGAAGAACAGGTTTCCACCCCTTGGGCAGGGGTGGGGGAGGAAGCTGAGGGCTTCATCACAGCCTCCCTCCACAGCATCTACTGCCAGTCATTCCTACCAACAGAAATTAAACCTTTGGCATCACTATTAATTAATAGTGAACCTCATCACAGTCATCATAGCCAGTGTCACCAAATCCCTGGAATTGGTGCGATATTTTTTTTTTCCTCTAAGCTTAAAAGGGGTCCCTCCCACCCTCCATACAACTCCTTATGGAGAGTATTTCCTAGAAGAGGAGCCACAGAGAGGGCTACCCACCCTAAAAGAAAGCAAGTGTTTGAATGCCCAACTCTGGCGGCACACTTCAGTCTTCTCTGGTTATGTGGCAGGGGGACAGTGGATGTCCATCCTCTTCTCTGTAGCTGTGCTGAGTTCAGGTGTCAGGGAGAGTGAGGGTCTGGTTTGCCATTGAGGTGAGGAAGCTGCTGACCGGTTTGGGGGGGTGACCCTCCCGCTGAGTTATCCCATTTTGGACTCCCAGCATAAGAACCAGGCAACTCTCTTGGAAAAATGGCCTCCCTCTGCCCCCATTGTTGGGTCTAACCCTGTTATTTCTTCTCATCAAATGTCTGTGTTCCTCTTTTTCGAGGATGCCTGACCCTGATTTCACAGTCCGAGATGTCAAACTCCTAGTGGGTAAGTTGCTGTGTGTGTGCGTGGCCCAGAGATGCTGAATTGGGGGGGCGTGGTAGTGGCGGGGGACGAGGCTTATACCACCTGCCTCTTTGGATATTTAACTGCCTCTGAAAAGAAAGTCCCCATGCGAGGAGGCAGGAGCAGGTGTGAGCTGCAACCATCTCATTCTGGAGAACAGGTCAGATTGCAAAGCCGTAAGAAGCTGTATCAGAGGATGTTTGCCAGTGCAGTGGTATGAGGCTGGTTTGGACCCTAGCCTCCAGCTTGGGTGTCATCAAGGCAATTTTAGATCTCTCCTTTGCGTTTGTTTGTGGGTTGCTGGGTAAACACTGGGTGCTGTGTGACCCCTGAAAGACTTTCAGAACTTTCAAGGGGAGGGATCATTCTTCCTGCTTCTTCAGGGTTCCAGACAGGCCTAGGGCAGGGCTTGGCGCTGAGCACCTACAGAGCTCGGCTGGACTCACTGAGTGCCCCTGACTCCTGACCAGGTAGTGGGCTGCCTTTTAGATTTTACAGGAAGTTGGTCAATACATCCATTCTTTCCAGAAGTGTTTCTCAAGTAGCTCCTACGTGGTAGGCTAATTCACAGCTGTGAGCAGGACAGACAAGATCCCTGCCCTCTTGGTTGGAGTGACAGGCAACAAAGAAATAAATAGTTTAAAAAAAATTTACGTCTTTTCAGAGGGTGATAAGGGATATGAAGAAGTAAAGCAGGGTAATGGGATGGAGCTTGCTGGAGCTGTGTTTTGTTTTAGGTGGGGGGTGGTCAGGGAGGGCCTCTGGGTGGAGGTGATGAGGATGTTTGGACAGAGACCTGACTGATGAGAAGCCAGCTGTGGGAAAGAACATTCCAGATGGAGGAATGAACAAGGGCAAAGGGTGAGGGAGGAATGGAAGGAGTGAGGGGGGGAAGTAGTAGGAGAGGTGGGAGAAGTTGCAGGACCAGGCCCACATAGGACCTTCTAGGCCCTGGTGGGGAATTTGGGTTTAACTGCTGGGGTGATGGGAGGCCACTGGGGAGTTTTAGTGTTTTTTTTTTCTTGGTGGTACGCGGGCCCCTCACTGTTGTGGCCTCTCCCGTTGCGGAGCACAGGCTCCGGACGCGCAGGCTCACCGGCCACGGCTCATGGGCCCAGCCGCTCTGCAGCATGTGGGATCTTCCTGGACCGGGGCACGAACCCGTGTCCCCTGCGTGGGCAGGCGGACTCTCAACCACTGCGCCACCAGGGAAGCCCAACTGGGGAGTTTTAAAGTGTGGTGAGGCGGGTAGCTTTGTGATCTGATTATTTTCTTGGGGGGGAGGAATTAAAAATATTTTAAAAATTGAGATAGAATTCACATACCATAAAATTCACCATCTCACCATTTTAAAGTGTGCAATTCAGTGGTTCTTTTTTCTTTTTGGCCACGTTGCACGGCTTGCAGGACCTTAGTTCCCTGACCAGGGACTGAACCTGGGCCACAGCAGTGAAAGTGCTGAGTCCTAACCACTGGACCGCCAGGGAGTCCCCAGTGGTTCCTAATATAGTCACAGTGTTGTGCAACCATTACCACTAACTAATTCCAGGACATTTTCATCACCCCCAAAGTGAGCCCTGTACCTCCCAATTCCCCTCTCCTTCCATCCCCTGACAGCCAGTCTGCTTTTTGCCTCTGTGGGTTTGTCTCTTCTGGGTATTCCATATACGTGGAATCATAATATGTGGCCCTTTGTGTGTGGCTTCTTTCACTTGGCCTCATGTTTTCGAGGTTCATCTGTGTTGTAACAAGTCTCAGTACTTTATTACTTTTTAAGGCTGAACAGTATCCCATTATATGGATAGACCACGTTTTGTTTACCCATTCGTCTGTTGATGAACATTTTAGTTGTTTCTACTTCTTGGGTATTATGAATAATGCTGCTATGACTATTCATGTACAAGTTTTAGTGTGAACATACATATTCACTTCTTTGGGGTATATACGTAGGAAGGGAATTGTTGGGTCATAGGGTAACTACATTTAATCTCCTCTGACAGTTACCAAAGTAGCTGCGCCATTTTAAATTCCCATTAGCAACATATGAGGGTTCTAATTTCTCTACATCTTTACCCGCACTTGTTATTGTCTGTCGTGTGTGTGTGTGTGTGTGTGTGTGTGTGTGTGTGTGTTTGTCTTTTTTTTTTTTTTTTTTTTGAGGTACGCGGGCCTCTCACTGTTGTGGCCTCTCCCGTTGTGGAGCACAGGCTCCGGACGCGCAGGCTCAGCGGCCATGGTTCACGGGCCCAGCCGCTCCGCGGCATGTGGGATCTTCCCGGACCGGGGCCTGAACCCGTGTCCCCTGCATCGGCAGGCAGACTCCCAACCACTGCGCCACCAGGGAAGCCCTGTCTGTCTTTTTATTTTATTTTTCTGTCTGTCTTTTTGATACTAGCCATCCTGGTGGGTGTGAAGTAATGTGATCTGATTTAAGCTCTATAAAAGCTGACTCTTGTGGTTGTATGGAGAATGAAGGCAGCTGACCAGTGGGTGTGCAGAGATCCAGCCTGAATTATTATTATTATTTATAAAATTAATTAATTAATTTTTGGCTGTGTTGGGTCTTTGGTGCTGCCCGCGGCTTTCTCTTGTTTCCGCGAGTGGGGGCTACTCTTCGTTGTGGTGCATGGGCTTCTCATTGCAGTGGCTTCTCTTGTTGCGGAGCACGGGTTCTAGGCATGCGGGCTTCAGTAGTTGTGGCGCACGGGCTCAGTAGTTGTGGCTCGCGGGCTCTAGCGCACAGGCTCAGTAGTTGTGGTGCATGGACTCAGTTGCTCCGCGGCATGTGGGATCTTCCCGGACCAGGGCTCAAACCCATGTCCCCTGCATTGGCAGGCGGATTCTTAACCACTGCACCACCAGGGAAGTCCCCAGCCTGAATATTGACCCAGAGATGTGTTAACTCAGAAGGGAGAACCAGGGACTTCCTTGGCGGTCCAGTGATTAAGACTCAGCACTTCCACTGCAGCGGGCGCAGGTTCCATCCCCGGTTTGGGGAACTAAGATCCCACATGACATGTGGTGGAAAAAAAGAAAACGAAGAAGGAGGACCAGTTGGCTATAAGGAGGTGCTGCTGTTGACAGAAGGATCTCAGTTAACTGGTGAGGGCTTGCTCAGGAGATAGATTTTTTTTTTAAAGCTGGATTCTAGAAATGCTGAAGGAAGTGGACATCAGAACAGAAGGAGGCAGCCTTCCAGCTGTGAGCAGAAGATGGAGCGGTGGACCCCGTAAATCAAATCTTGGCACAGGTGACTCTCTCTGGTGCCTCAACCCACCCCCAGCCTTTGTTGTTGGGACTCAGCTCTGCTACTTGGCTGAGTGATTTGGGGCAAGCTACTCCTCAGCTGCAAAATGGAGCTAAGAGCAGAACCTGCCTCAAAGAAGGATCCTGTAAGAGAATGAATGAATGCTTAGCATTATGGCGGATGATGAAATGGTCCCCATTATTATTCTAATGGCAGGATGTGGATCCGATGAAGTTCTCTTTATGGACAAGGATTAAAGCCAGATTCTCAAATCTGGGGATCAGGGAACATCACAGTCTCAGTAATGTTGCCCTCGCGCTTTTGAAGAATTTTCAAGCCCTTTGTAGTTTTGTTATTCTCTGGTTGTATCCAGGCTGCCTCTTTCCTTGAGCCTCATTCTTCTCATTGTGAGAGCGAGAGGATTCAATTAGATGGTCCTGACGTCCTTGCCGGCTCTCAAAAAAGTCTAGGATGGCAAAGAAAGCAGGAATAGTGAGACTTCCCTGGTGGTCCAGTGGTTAAGACTCCTTGCTCCCAGTGCAGGGGGCACGGGTTCAACCCCTGGTCGGGGAACTAACTAAGATCCCGCATGTCGCACAATGCAGCCAAAAAAACCCCCAAAAAAGTGGGAATGGTAATACCTGCAGCCTATGTCTCTTGGCATTTCTGTAATGATCGAACGGATTGGTGAATATGAAAGTGCTTTGTAAAGGTATAACACCGTGAGGGATGCCTGTAATGGCAGTTAGCAGCGGGTAGGATTATTCCCACTGAGAGTGCACACAGGCTTCTGGAGAGTGGTGAAGGGGAAGATTTGTCATAGTGACATAAGTGACAAATGTAACTCAATCTGCCCTAAGCAAAACAGAATTCAGCGGTTTACGTAATAGGTTCAGGATGTGACCTTAGGCATTTCTAGATCCAGGTGCGCCAAGAAGATCTCAAGATCTTGGCCCCTAGTTTTCATTTTTGCTTCCCTTTTTTTTGCTTCCTCTTTCTGCTTCATTCTCCAGCAAGTTTCTCCCCACATGGCAGCTAAAATGGGGAGCAAAACCCCACACCCAGCCTAGCTGAACCATATGGACCGAGAGTGGGGAAGGAGTGACTCCCCAGGGTTGCTGGGTGACATAACCATGTCCCTAACACAAATGGGATTTCTTTTTTGTTTTTGGCCATGCCGCATGTCTTGCGGAATCTTAGTTCCCCGACCAGGGATTGAACCCACGCCCTCGGCAGTGAGAGCGTGGAGTCCTAACCACTAGACCACCAGGGAATTCCCACAAATGAAAGTTCTGCTGTGGATGGCAGAGTATGGGGGAGGCTGGACCATCCCTCGAAGTTAGTGGGGGATCTCAGCCTGTCTTCCAGCCTCTTGTCCCCTCCCCAGGCCCTGTATCTCGGGAGGCGACTGTCTGAGAAGCGGGTGGTGCACAGCCAGCTATTAGGGCACAACCTGGGGCTGCAGACTCTTCTCTAATCTCCTAAAATTGGGCTTTTTTCTCTCAGCCCTGTTTATCTGCCCACTGGAAGACTGGCACCTAGCCTCTGTTTTTAGCTCCTCACCTCTAAAGAACCAAAACAAAAAGTGGCACTTTCCATTTCTTTGGCACTGTGCGCTTAAAATGAAAGCTTTTTTCTTGAAGTCTAATATGCATATAGAAAAGTGCACATATAGTAATCCTGTTGTGAAACTTTGTATAATTTTAACAAATTGAACACACCAGGTTAATTGGAAGCCCAGGGTCAAACCCCCCTTGAATTCCCATCCAGTCACTCCCTCCACTGTTGTCCTGGCTTCTTCTAATAGTGTGGATGAATTTTGCCTGTTTTCATACTTTGTGTTAGTGGAATCATACAGGGTGTCTGTCCTCTTTTGGTTTTGGCGTTTCACCACTGAACCTTGTGTTTACGAGATTCATCCATATTGTTGTGTGCAGTTGTAGATGATTTATTTTCATTGCTATATAGTTTTCCATTATATGATTATTTCACAATTGATTTATTCATTCTATTAGTGGGCACTTGGGTAACTGCCAGTTTAAGGTTGTATGCATAGTGCTGCTATGAACATTCTAGGCATGATTGGTGAACAAATGGATGCATTTCTGTTGGGCATATACTTAAGAGCAGAATTGCTCGGGTCAGAATTTACGTATATGTTCAGTTTTAGTAGATCCTGTCAAGTGATTGTCCAGTGGATTGTTCTGGCTCTGATTGCACCATATCCTTACCCAGAGTTGGTGTGTTCGTCATGTTCATTGCAGTCATGCCTCCACGCTGATGGGAGTATAGTTCTATCTCACTGTGTTTCACTTGTCATTTTTCTAATGATTGACGAAATTGACCTCCATTTCATATGTTTATTTGCTATTTGGATATCTTCTTTTTTTTTTTTTTACGCGGGCCTCTCACTGTCGTGGCCTCTCCCGTTGCGGAGCACAGGCTCCAGATGCACAGGCTCAGCAGCCACAGCTCACGGGCCCAGCCACTCCGCGGCATGTGGGATCTTCCCGGACCAGGACATGAACCCGTGTCCCCTGCATCGGCAGGCGGACTCTCAACCACTGCGCCACCAGGGAAGCCCCTGGATATCTTCTTTTATGAAATGTTTGATCAAGTCTTTTCTTCATTATTTTAAAGGTTGTTTCTTATTTAAAAAAATTTTTTTTATTGAAGTATAGTTGATTTACGTTGTGTTAGTTTCATGTGTACAGCAAAGTGATTCAGTTATACCTATGTGTGTGTGTGTGTGTGTCTGTGTCTGTGTATATCAGATTCTTTTCCATTATAGGCTATTATAAGATATTGAGTATAGTTCCCTGTGCTATACAGTGGGTTCTTGTTGTTTATTTTATATATAGTACTGTGTATCTATTAATCCCAAATTCCTAATTTATCCCTTCCCCCACATTACCCTTTGATAAGCATAAGATTGTCTTCTATGTCTGTGAGTCTGTTTCTGTTTTGTAAATAAGTTCATTTGTATCATTTTTTTAAGATTCCATGTATAATTGATATAATATAATATTTGTCTTTGACTTACTTCACTTACTATAATAATTTCTAGGTCCATCCATGTTGCTGCAAATGGCATTATTTCATTCTTTTTAATGGCTGAGTAATATTCCGTTGTGTGTGCGTATATATAATATATATAACACACACACACACACACACACACACACACACACACCCCACATTTTTATCCATTCATTAGCTGATGGACACTGAGGTTATTTCCATGTCTTGGCTATTGTAAATAGTGCTCCTGTGAACATTGGGGTACATGTATCTTTTCTAAATAGAGCTTTCTGTCTTTTCGGGATATATGCCTAGGAGTGGGATTGCTGGATCATATGGTAACTCTATTTTTAGTGTTTGGTTTTTTTTAAATTAATTTGTTTTTTGGCAGTGTTAGGTCTTCGTTGATGCGCGTGGGCTTTCTCTAGTTGCAGCAAGCAGGGCTACTCTTCGTTGCGGTGCACGGGCTTCTCATTCCAGTGACTTCTCTTGTTGCAGAGCACGAGCTCTAGAGCACGTGGGCTTCAGTAGTTGCGGCACGTGGACTCAGTAGTTGTGGCTCGTGGGCTCTAGAGCACAGGCTCAGTAGTTGTGGCGCACAGGCTTGTTGCTCCACGGCATGTGGGATCTTCCTGGACCAGGGCTCAAACCCGTGTCCCCTGCATTGGCAGGCGGATTCTTAACCACTGTGCCACCGGGGAAGTCCCTTTTTTTTTAAAGATTTTTTTCTTTTTTAAAATAAATAAATAAATAAATAAATAGGCTGCATTGGGTCTTTGTTGCGTGCGGGCTTTCTCAATAGTTGCAGGGAGTGGGGGCTACTCTTCATTGTGGTGCGTGGGCTTCTCATTGAGGTGGCTTCTTTTGTTGCGGAGCACGGGCTATAGGTATGCAGGCTTCAGTAGCTGTGGCATATGGGCTCAGTAGTTGTGGCTTCCGGGCTCTAGAGCACAGGCTCAGTAGTTGTGGCACATGGGCTTGGTTGCTCCGCAGCATGTGCGGTCTTCCCGGACCAGGGATTGAAACTGTGTCCCCCGCATTGGCAGGTGGATTCTTAACCACTGAGCCACCAGGGAAGTCCCTATTTTTAGTATTTTAAGGAACCTCCATATTGTTCTCCACAGTGACTACACCAATTTACATTCCTACCAATGGTGTAGGAGGGTTCCCTTTTCTCCACACCCTCTCCAGCATTTATTATTTATAGACTTTTCGATTCTGGCCATTCTTTTTTTGCAGTATGTGGGCCTCTCACTGTTGTGGCCTCTCCCGTTGCGGAGCACAGGCTCCGGACGCGCAGGCTCAGCAGCCATGGCTCACGGGCCCAGCCGGTCCGCGGCATGTGGGATCTTCCCAGACCGGGCCACGAACCCGTGTCCCCTGCATCGGCAGGCAGACTCTCAACCACTGCGCCACCAGGGAAACCCTTCTGCCCATTTTTTGATTGTTTTTTTTTTGGTTTGTTTGTTTGTTTTGATATTGAGTTGTATGAATTGTTTGTATATTTTGGAAATTAAGCTCTTGCTGGTCTCATCGTTTGTGAATATTTTCTCCCAGTCTGCAGGTTGTCTTTTTGTTTTGTTTATGGTAAAGATTGTCTCTTATTGTTTGTAAGGTGTATCAGTTTGCTAGGGCCAAACATAACAAAGTACCACAGAATGGATGACTTAAACAACAGAAAATTTTTTTCTCATAATTCTGGAGCTGGAAGTCCAAGATCAAGGTGTCAGCAGGGTTAAATTTCTTTGAAGGTCTCTCTCCTTGGCTTATAGATGGCTGTCTTCTTGTGTCTTCCCATGGTGTTCCCTCTGTTTGTATCTGTGTTTAATCTCCTCTTCTTTTTTTTTTCGGTATGTGGGCCTCTCACTGTTGTGGCCTCTCCCGTTGCGGAGCACAGGCTCCGGACGCGCAGGCTCAGTGGCCATGGCTCACAGGCCCAGCTGCTCTGCGGCATGTGGGATCTTCCCAGACCGGGGCACGAACCCGTGTCGCCTGCATAGGCAGGCGGACTCTCAACCACTGTGCCACCAGGGAAGCCCTAATCTCCTCTTCTTATGAGAACACCAGTCTTACTGGATTAGGGGCCACCCTAAAGACCTAATTTTAATTACCTCTTTAAAGACTTTATCTCCAAATACGGTTACTTACTGAGTTACTGGGGGTTATAACTTCAACATATAAATTTTGGGGGACACAGTTCAGCCCATAACATAAAGATTCTTTCTGTATTCTGGATGTTAGTACATATTCCAAAATCATCTCCTACTTTTCACACTCTTAAAGATGTCTTTGAACTAACAGACCGTCTTCATTTTAACATAGACCATTTAGCTCTTTCTGGTCCATTAGTTTGTTTTGTGTCTCATAAAATTAAGAAAATTTTGCATACTCTGAGATCACAAAGATATTCATATGTTTTTCTTGAAAAGCTTTGGTGTTTGAACTCTCACATGTACATATGTAGTTCATCTGGAATTGATTTTTGTGTTTGGTATGAGATAGGGGTCAAGATCCTTTTTTTTTCCTATATGGATATCCAGTTGATTTGTACCATTATTGGAAAAACACCCTCTCCCCATGGCACTGAATCAGGTGACTTTGTTGTGAATCAGATGACTGCATCTGTGTGGGTCTGTTTGATGCTGTAATCTGTGCCCCCCACCCCCAGGATCGCTAGGAGAGTTCATGTAAAAAGACTGGGATATTTTCACATCTATGGGTTGGGAGTTGGGGGGATAGGGAGATTGGGGAAGAGATAATTCTTGCTGTCTCTGAAGGTGCTTTAAACCCTCTGAGAAAATGTATCCATAAAGTACAGTGTCCCCCACTCATTGTCTGTACTTATGTCACTGAGGGTTGGGAGGGCCCATGGCTATGGGGAGACTTGCATATTATCTCTTTACTGTATTTCTGTCTAATGAGGGTACCCAAGCCAACTGATGCTTTCTTTGGCCCCTTTTCTTAAAAAATCTTCATGACAAATCACCTCATTCAGTATTCATTTATTCATCCCATTAGAATAATAATCACCTATCTTTTACTGTATGTTTACCATATGACCTCATTTTGTCCTCACCAATAATCATAAAGTAAGTGTTATGTTCTGTTTTCCAGATGGGGGATCTGAAGCTCAGAGGGAGCTGCTCACACAGCTAGTGGGCGGTGGAGACAGGATCCAAACCCAGCCCCGGGTGCTTCCAAAGCTCATGCTTTTGCTTTATGACTTCCTACTCTAATCCTAACCCTCCTCCATTCTTTTTTTTTTATAAATTATATATTTATTTTTGGCACTGGGTCTTTGTTGCTGTGCGGGGGCTTTCTCTAGTTGTGGCAAGCGGGGGCTACTCTTTGTTGTGGTGCGTGGGCTTCTCATTGCGGTGTCTTCTCTTGTTGTGGAGCACGGGCTCTAGGCATGCGGGCTTCAGTAGTTGTGACACACGGGCTTAGTTGCTCCATGGCATGTGGGATCTTCCCGGACCAAGGCTTGAACGTGTGTCCCCTGCACTGGCAGGCGGATTCTTAACCACTGCGCCACCAGTCCATTCATTCTTCACTCACAAATTTACCAGGCGTCTGTGTTGTGTCTGGCCCTGCGGGAGGTGCTGAGACTCGTCAGACATGGGCTCTGCCCTTGACTGGCGGTGTTTAGGGAGAAGAAGACTAAATTCTCACTCCTTAGAAATCAAAGGTAGCTGATATGTCCCCAGACCTTATTTTTATCTTATTTTCTGGACCTTTTTTTAAAAAAATTTTTATTGGAGTATAGTTGATTTACAAGGTTGTATTAATTTCAGGTGTACAGCAAAGTGAATCAGTTATATGTATACATATATCCACTCTGTTTTAGATTCTTTTTCTCATATAGGCCATTACAGAGTACTGAGTAGAGTTCCCTGTGCTATACAGTAGGTCCTTATTAGTTATCTATTTTATATATAATAGTGTGTATATGCCAATCCCAGTCTCCCAATTTATCCTTGCCCCCTCCAGACCTTATTATTTTTACTAATATTTATTTTTAGTATTTATTTATTTAGGTTGCTCTGGGTCTTAGTTGCAGCAGGCAGGCTCGTTAGTTGTGGCATTCAAACTCTTAGTTGTGGCATGAATGTGGGATCTAGTTCCCTGACCAGGGATCAAACCAGGGTCCCCTGCATGGGGAGCTCAGCGTCTTAACCACTGTGCCACCAGGGAAGTTCCTAATCTTTTTCTAAAAATTGAAGTATAGTTGACTTAACAATATTGTATTAGTTTCATGTATATAGCAAAGTGATTCATATATATATATATATATATATATATATATACATTTTCCATTATAGGTTATTACAAGATATTGGATATATACACTACCAAATGTAAAATGGATGGCTAGTGGGAAGCTGCTGCATAGCACAGGGAGATCAGCTCCATGCTTTGTGACAACCTAGAGGGGTGGGATAGGGAGGATGTGAGCGAGGCTCAAGAGGGAGGGAATATGGGGATATATGTATACTTATAGCTGATTCACTTTGTTGTACAGCAGAAACTAATACAGCATTGTAAAGCAATTACACTCCAATGAAGATTTAAAAAAAAATAATAAAAAAAAAAAACAAGAAAAGCAAGATATTGGATATAGTTCCCTTTGTTATACAGTAAATCCTTTTTGCTTACTATTTTATGTATAGTAGTTTATATCTGTTAATCCCATACTCCTAATTTATCCCTCCCTCCTGCCTAGACCTTTTAAAGTTGGTTTAAAATCATAGACTTCAAAAAATTTTAGGGAATTCCCTGGAAGTCCAGTGGTTAGGACTCTGCGCTTTCACTGCCGAGGGTGCAGGTTCGATCCCTGGTTGGGGAACTAAGATCCCGCAAGCCGTGTGGTGCTGCCAAAGAAAAAAAAAAAAAAAAAAAAATTTAAACTCTGGAAGAGTTTTTAGAACTCTCCTAGTCTTGCTTTCCCATTTCACAGGTGAGAAAAACAGGCCTGGAGAGAAGTTACTTGTAAGTTGCCCAGACAGTAGATGGCACATCAGATTCAAACATAGGTTTGAATGTCAGCAGTTGGGAAGTGAAGCTTGTAACAGAATCCAAGAGGAAATGTAGACTTGGGTGGGGTTAAAGATGAGTTCAGTTCTAGACACTTTGAATTTGAGCTCAGCAGTGATGTTAAGGTTGGACAGATATGTGGGGGAGGCATCCATCTGACAGGACAGATAGAAATGCTAGGAGGGGAAGGTACATGAGGTCAGGAGAGCTGAGAATCCCAAGGGAGGAGGGTTTCAGAGGGGTTCAGTTATGTTCTCAGGTATGTATTCTCTCTAAGAGAAACACCCGCCTCATTGATTTGTTCTGTTTCCCTTTTCCTAGAAATCTAGTGCTCTATAATCAAAATCTTGATTTTGATTGTGCTAGGGGCCTAGGGAAACTATATTTGCTTCTGTCCATTATTTGCCTAATAGGAATCACTCCCCTGTGGGGTAGCTCCTCAGTGTAAATAATAGTGTCAACTACTGTTTACTAAGATCTTGTTATAAGCTGAGAATCTTTCCTATATTTTTTTGTCCAATCACATAAAACCCTATTTATCACTAGCCCCATTTAAAAAAAAATAAATTAATTTATTTATTTACTTTCGGCCACGTTGAGTCTTCGTTGCTGCTCACGGGCTTTTCTCTAGTTGCGGCGAGCAGGGGCTATTCTTCGTTGTAGCTGAGGGCTTCTCGTCGTGGTGGCTTCTCTTGCTGCGGAGTGCGGGCTCTAGGCACACGGGCTTCAGTAGTTGTGGCGCATGGGCTTAGTTGCTCCGCAGCATGTGGGATCTTCCCGGACCAGGGATCAAACCCGTGCCCCCTGCATTAGGCAGGTGGATTCTTAACCACTGTGCCACCAGGGAAGTCCTTGTCTTGGGGATAATTTTAAAAGTTGAGGGGGTCAGAAGATATTAGTGCTTAGGGAAAGCCTGTGGACCTTTGCAAGCATCCCCTTGTTTCACAAAGAGGAAACTGAGGCCTAGATCTGGGAAGCGATTTGTCTCAAGTTGTGCAGTGACTCAGCCCTGTGTCCTCCCTTTCCTGTACCCTTGCACCTTCAATTTGGGACAGCGTTTTCACTAGGATCGCCACTTTTAAGTTTACAAAGTGCTTCCAATAATTGTGTGAAGCCACTAGGGCGGGTCCTATTATCCCCACTTTGCAGGTGAGGAAACTGAGGCCCAGAGCGGTTCAGGGATGTACCTAAGGCCTCACTGCTGGGAAGTAGTGGAGCAGTATTTGAACCGTGGCCAGTGCTCTTGATAATAAACTCTGGCTCTATGTGGTGGATGAGGAGATATTCCCAAGGAGCAGAAAAAAACCAGTCCAGAAGCTTGAAGATGATAGAGAACGTTCCAGAACTATGACGTGGGACACTTGTGTGCAGTCTCTGAAGAGCGGGCTCAGTGGGGGTTTGGGGTCAGTGCCCGTGCATGCTTTATGTTGGCCTTCAAGGTGACTTTCCACAGCCTCCTTCCGGCTCTGAGCCCGTGGCTCTTGGAACTGACTGATGGAGCCTTCAAAGCAAGGGCCATGGGGCACAGATTAATTTCTGCAGCTGGAATTTGTTGGATGTGTGTAGCTTGTGAGCTCAGAGAACCAAGGAGGAGGGGAGGGGCTGCTGCTGAGCAGGTGGCCTACTTAGGAACTCCAGGCACCGCTCTGACGTGGAAAATTTCTCCTGTAACCCCTTGACTTCAGGAGCCTGAGTTTCAGCGCTGCAGGGACAAGGCACCTTGTCCCTGTCACCTGCCGTAGGGGTGGCTGCTCCCCAGGACTTGGAGTACCACATTCCATTCTTAGCACCCATCTGTGCCTTCTGTCCCTTTGGGCCACTTGCCTCCTGCTCGGAGACCCAGCACTTATGCCCAGCTCCCCTTTGCCACCAGTGGCAGACCGGACTGGAACCTGAGAAGATGGAGGCCTGGTGCTTAATCTCCCAGCTCAGACTGGAAGGGACTGGCAGGCCTCAGGTGTCTCCAGTGACCCCTTGGGCGAGCCTCTCCATCTCTTCCCTCTTCCTTCCTTCTCCTCTGCCCAGTTCATATTTAAGGGATATGATCTGAGTGTTTAAGAACTGGGCTACACAACATTGTAAAGCAACTATACTCCAATAAAAAGTACCTAGAAGAAAAACTAGGCTAAAAATCAGTGTGTTGGCCCTGGAAGAGGACCTAAAAATGACCTAACCCAGTGGTTTTCAAAGGGAAATCTCAGGAATCCAGTTCTGAATTCTGAATGCCTACCCCCTTCCCGCTTCAGCCTGAGCTGCTTGTTTTTATTTATGTATTTGGCTCTCATCAAAGCTTCTGTTTGAAGGAAGAGATCTGCGGCAACAACAAAAAAATTATAAAGGTCAACTTCTTCCTGCCTTTTCATGTGAGGCAGCTGAGGCCTAGAGCAGGGGCAGTCAGGGTTGCTGGGACTAGGGCTCAGTCCAGGGCTCTTGGCACTGTCCCAGGGGCCCTGAGGCTCCCACTGCTCATACTGGGGTCTCCTGTGAGCCATCACTGATGGAGAAACAAGCCAGGCACCTGTGCCTCCAGCCTGGCTCTTCAAGTGAGCATAAGGAGCCTGGTTGGGGCTGTGGCTTCAGAGCTGAAATTGGTCTCTCTGAGAAGTCCACATATGGGGGAGAAAGAGCTCCCTTTCACTTTGTGTCTGATTGGGACCCTCTTCACTTTGTTTTTTTTTTCTTGCGGTACGTGGGCCTCTCACTGCCGTGGCCTCTCCCGCCGCGGAACACAGGCTCCGGACACGCAGGCCCAGCGGCCATGGCTCACGGGACTAGCCGCTCCGCGGCATGTGGGATCTTCCCGGCCTGGGGTACGAACCCGTGTCCCCTGCATCGGCAGGCGGACTCTCAACCACTGCGCCACCAGGGAAGTCCCCCTCTTCTCTTTGTATTCAGAGCCACATGGATCTTTCCATACCTGCTTAGTAGCTGGTGGGTAAATGTGTTGCAGACCCTACCATGTGCCAGACATGGTGTTAGGCTGTCTTACATTGAAAGGCCTGTTTTACAAATAAAGACCGTCCAAGTCTAGAAAGGGTAAGTGAGTCCCTGAAGCCATAGAGCTAGTAACAGCTGGAATTTATAAAAATACTTCTGATTGGAGAGAATTTTGAAAAGTAACAAGAGTAGACAGACGGGGTGGAGTGGTGGTGGTGGGATGAATTGGGAGATTGGGATTGACAAGTATACACTCATATGTATAAAGTAGATAACTAAGAGAAAAAAATTCTATTAGATCACAAAATCTAAAAAAAAAAGAATAGACAAAGTATAATGAACTTCTGTGTACCCATCATTCAGCCCCAATACCCATGAATCTGTGGTCTTGCCCCTTCCGTCCCCCCATCCACTTCCTCTTTTTGTGCAATATTTGAAGCATATTGAGACATCATGCCATTTCATCCCAAAAGTTTTCAGTATATAGTTCTAAATGTATATAGTATAGTTGATTTACAAGAGCAGGGGTTTTTAAAAACGTAATCACAATAGCGTTATCATACCTAGCCTTTTTTTTTTTTTTCCCCTCAAAAAGCTACATTGTTCCCATTTGGTCCAAGGCTTGGGAGAGGACTCCAAGGTGGTTAAAAAGCTGCCTAGTGGCTGCATTGAGAGGCTTCAGGCAGAAGCCCTGACACCAGAGGGGCTCTTCAAAGGCTGCTTCAAAGCCTCCTAGTCCTGCTTGAGGGTGAACGTTTCAAAGAGATCCTGGCCCAGCCCAGCCTGGGGACCAGCCAGCCTGCGGAGGTCAGTCAGGTGGTCACCCATCTTCTTGATGAGTTTCACCTCCTCACTTAAGGAGTGGCTCCAGGGAGTCACAGAGGTGGGGAGCTGCATGGCCAGAACCCAGGGCATACAAATCCAGAAGGGCCTGGTTCAGGTTCTCCATGAGAATGGTGGCTTCTGTAGCGTCCTGGGTTTTACCCCACTCATCTTGGGATGGCTTCTGCATGCTGGTTTTGCGTTTTCAAGAGATGCTTGGTGCCCTCATGCTTTTCCTCTGCCAATTCGTGGAAAAAGTGGCCCACGCCCTCCAGAGTCACCCCCTGGCACATCGTCACCGTTGAAATAGAAGCCCAGAGAGAGGTAGGTGTAGGAGGCCCTCAGATGCATGTTTACCAGGCGGCTGATGGCAGCCTCCACTGCGGTGGAATATTTCTGACGCATCTGGTAGCTCACAGTTGATCGGTAATAAGGAGCTAAGCGCAAAAAATGATGTTGGCTGGTCCTGGAGGCCCCTGATGCCTGAGTGGTTCGTTCTGAAGGTTACCACTGGAAAAATGGCTGGAGGGTGGTTGGAGGCTGGGGGAAGGGGCGTCCCTGGGTCTTTTCCTTCCAAACATTGTTGAAGCAAGAGAAGGATGCTCAGGACCATGGAGTGCACTCTCACACCTAGTCTTTTAAAAACTAGGAACCTTAAAAACTAAGGAATTTAAAAAATTCCTTAAAATGAGTAAATATCCATATCCATTGTTCAAATTTCCAGTTGTTTCATATATAGCATAAATGTTACTTTCTTTTTAAAAAATATTTATTTATTTATTTAGGCTGCACCAGGTTTTTAGTTGTGGCATGCGGACTTCTTAGTTGCATGCATGCGGTCTAGTTCTCCAACGAGGGATCCAGCCTGGGACCCCTGCATTGGGAGTGCGGAGGCTTACTCACTGGACCACCAGGGAAGTCCCTACTTTGTTTTTAAAGTGGTCTTTATTTATTTATGGCTGCATTGGGTCTTCATTGCTGCGTGTGGGCTTTTTCTAGTTGCGGTGTGTGGGGGCTACTCTTGGTTGCGGTGTGCAGGCTTCTCACTGCGGTGGCTTCTCTTGTTGCGGAGCACGGGCTCTAGGCGCGCAGGCTTCAGTAGTTGTGGCTCGTGGGCTCTAGAGCGCAGGCTCAGTAGTTGTGGCGCACAGGCTTAGTTGCTCTGCGGCATCTTCCTGGACCAGGGATCCAACCCATGTCCCCTGCATTGGCAGGCGGGTTCTTAACCACTCTGCCTCCAGGGATATCCCCCTACTTTTTTTTTTTTTTTAACAGTTGTATGAGTCAGAATGTAAATAAGGGTCTTTCATTGTGATTGATTGAGGTGCTTTTTCAGTCTCTTATTAATAATCTCTGGGCTCTCCCTCTATCTCCCATTGGATTGTTTGACCTGTAGAATTTTTCATTGCCTGGATTTTGCCTTGGAGTAGCTTAACATGCTCTTCCATTCTCTGTCGTTTCTGTAAATTGGTAGTTGGATATAGATGCTTGATCAGATTCAAAGTCTGTCTCTCTCACTCATTCATTCATTAGTTCATTCATTTTATTCTGACTGCCTCATAGATCCATCAGGAGGCACATGTTAGGTTCTCTCTCTCTCTCTCTGTCTCTGTTGTTAGCAGTCATTGATGTCTATCTCCCTTATTTTATCAGGGGCTGCAAAGTGGTGATGGTCTAATTAATTCTGTCATTCCTCCCCCCGCCCACCCCCATTTTTTTGGGGGGGACCGTGCCACGCTGCATGCAGGAATCTTAGTTCCCCAGTCAGGGATCTGATTGAACTTGTGCTTCCTGCAGTGGAAGCACAGAGTAATCTTTTTTTAAAAAATATTTATTTATTTGGCTACTCCGGGTCTTAATTGCGGCACGCGGGATATTTAATTGCGGCATGCAGGCTCTTAGTTGCCGCATGCAGGATCTAGTTCCCTGACTAGGGATCGAACCTGGGGCCCCTGTATTGGGAACGTGGAATCTTAACCACTGGACTGCCAGGGAAGTCCCTCCTTTGCCATTTATTGGCTGGAATATATTTATGGAGAGAAACTTTTCCTCAACTGCTGTTCGCTTCAGAGCTGGCCTTTATCTCAGATTCGTCAGACTCCTAAGCCAATGGTCACTTCAATCCATATTGTTCTGCTTCCCTAGGAAGTGTGCTAATGTTCCTGCATTTCTCATCCTCACCTGTGGGCTGGAACCCAGTGGGGTTGAATCGGGTTACTGGTGCACTTGCGTTTCCCTGGAGGTGTATGGAGCCCAGGCACCCAGAAGAACCGACTTCCCTTCCTCCTCCCTCTATTCCCACTCCAACTCCTCCCACCAGCTGAGGCTTCCAGGACACCTGGGGAGCCGGATGGAACTCCCTGCACACCGAGGAAGCTATTCTTAGAAGCGCTCCAGATACAGCCCCTCGGCCTCTCCCATCCCCAGGCCTCTCCCCTCCTGTCCCGCTCAGCCCCAGCTGCTCCTCACGGCTCTAACCACTCCAAGTCCTGACTTCCCTTTTTGGCTGAGGATGGGGCAGGCCGAGGTGGGTCAACTGGGGACCTGCACCTGGCTAGGAGCAGAGTGGGGCGAGGGTGCACAGGGAGCCCTGGGGATTGTGTTGGGGAGAGGGGGTCTGGAAACCTTGTTAGTGCTCAAAAAAATAAAAAACAGGCCTTTTCTACCCACATCCTTCTGTTCAGGAGAAGAATTGCGTTAAAAAAAATTTATTGAGGTGAAATTTACATAACATAAAATTAATCATTTTCCTGTTTTCTTTTTTTTAAAAAAATATTTATTTATTTTGGCTGCGCCAGGTCTTAGTTGCAGCATGTGGGATCTTCGTTGCGGCATGCGGGATCTTTAGATGTGGTCATGTGGGATCTTTCAGTTGCGGCATGCAGACTCTTGGTTGCAGCACGTGGGATCTTTTAGTTGCAGCATGCAGACTCTTAGTTGCGGCATGCAGGATCTAGTTCCCTGATCAAACCCGGGCCCCCTGCGTTGGGAGCACAGTCTGACCCACTGGACCAACAAGGAAGTCCCAAAATTAATCATTTTAAAATGTACAGTTCAGTGGCATTTAATACATTCACAGTGTTATGCAACCATACCGTCTGCTGGTTCTAAAACATTTTCAACACCCCAAAAGGAGATTCACAGCCCTTAGCAGTCACTCCCATTCCCTCACTCCCAGCCCCTGGCAACCACTCACTTACTTTCTGTCTCTGTGGATTTGCCTATTCTGGACATTTCATATGAATGACATCATGCAGCATGTGACCATTTGTGTCTGGCTTCTTTCCCTTAGCATCATGTTTTTGAGGTTTATCCATGTGGTAACATGTATCGCTACGACAGATCTTCCTCGACTTATGCTGGGATCACATCCCAATAAACCCATTGTAAATTGAAAATGCACGTAATACACCTAAGCTACCAAACTTCATAGCCTCACCTCGCCTACCCTAAATGTGCACTTACATTAGCCTACAGTTGGACAAAATGATCTAACACAAAGCCTATTTTATAGTAAAGTGTTGAAAAGCTCATGCAATGTATTGAATACTGTACTGAAAATGAAGAAACAAAATGGCTGTAAGTGTTTCGGTTGTTTGTGATTGTGGTTGACTGGGAGCTGTGGCTCCCTGCAGCTGCCCAGCATCACAAGAGAAGATCATATCACTAGCCCGGGACAAGATCGAAATTCAGTATTCCAAGTACAGTTCATTGCATGTGTATCGTTTTTGCACCATCTTAAAGTCAGAAAACCTAGGTTGAACCATGGTAAGTCGGGGGCCGTCTCCTTTTCATGGCTGAATAATTTATATTTTTTATTAGGTATGTTTTAAGTGGATAGGAGACTTTTGAAAGAAAAAACTATTTTTTAGAAAAACCAAACCAACTTTGTTGGTCATTTAGTGCCTAGTGTTTTTGTTTAATGACAGCTTTACTGAGTTATAATCCACATACCATACAGTTCACCCATTTAAAGTGTACAATTCAATGGTTTTTCATTTGTTCACAGAGTTTGTGCAGTCATTGCCACAGTCAATTTTAGAACATTTTCGTCGCCCCTCATAACCCCCCCCATCCCCCCCATTAGCCATCCTGATTATGTTTTAGGATGGTAAGTGGTCAGTCCTTTTGGACTGGCTGGCAGAGATTTAACTGGCTGTGATTTCCCACCACGTCACTTTCTCCACCTGTAATTATAAATGAAATTGGCCAGTTAGGTGACACTTCCTACTTGCAGGCACTTCTCAAGAATGTTGCATGTACATTATCTCATTTAAGTCACAGGACAACCCCATAGGTTGGCTGCCATTTTTGTCCCATGTTACAGATGGGGAAACTGAGAGACGCTAAGAGGTCCCAGGTCCAGCTGGGGTTCAAACCCCCAAAGTCTTAGCCTAACCACTGTATTGTACTGATGGAGCAGCTGAGCTCCAGGCCTTTAATGCCGACTTGCACCGGCCTCTAGGGCTGTGATTCCCATCACCTACCTGCTCAGCAAATCCCCTTCCTCAGGGGGTTTTGCAGATGGGACCCTGAGCAAGGTGAGGGAGGAGAGGCAGAAGGAGGAGAGGCAGGGGAGGTGGAAGGCTGGAGGCCAGCCAGAAACAGCCTTGGGGGCCTGTTCTCTTCCCCTCCCCCACTCTAACATAGCAGGTTCTCTGACAGGTGGGCTTTCCAGAACAGCTGAGCAGAGCCCACCTGTTCCAGGTGCCCTGGTAAGGAAGGAGCCAGCACTGCCCAGAGCATGACCAGAATTTCCAGCAAAGTTCAGGGATGCCCCCTGGTGGATTTGCACTCCTGACTCAAAAACAAAGCGGTTCTCCAAGGCTTCCCTGGATCTGTGGGGCGACGAGCCAGCCACTGAAGGCGGGGATCATTTTTCAACCTTAGCATGTGATCAAGATTCAGTATTGCATAGGGCAGAGGTGGGGGTCGGGGGTTAAGAATTAAGAACCTGGGTTCTAGCATAAGATGGAATTGGCTTCAAATCCCAGCTCTGCAACTCAGTAACTGAGCATTTTGGGGCAAGTTGGTTGTGGTGGAGGGAAGCAGATGGACTGGGGAGGGATTCGTTTTAAGATTGGAGAGTGACTTGGTGAGGAAAACTGATAGGACCAGGTAATTGAGCAGACAGGGCATAGGGTGAGGTGTATGGGGCATGCTAGGACAGGGGCAGGTTTTGTTTTACGGGGCCTCCCAAGTAGGATCTGCACCCCCAGCTGGCTGGAGCCACCAGCCTGTGGATTCTGCCCCCAGGTAGCCGGCGGCTGGTGGATGTGATGGACGTGAACACCCAGAAAGGCACGGAGATGAGCATGTCCCAGTTTGTGCGGTACTATGAGACGCCTGAGGCCCAGCGGGACAAGCTATACAACGTCATCAGCCTTGAGTTCAGCCACACCAAGCTGGAGCACTTGGTCAAGCGTCCCACCGTGGTAGGCGCCCCCACCCCCCCACCCCCAGCTGGGGTTCCCTCCCTGGCCAGCACTTGGTCAAGCGTCCCACCGTGGTAGACGCCCCCCACCCCACCCGGCTGCGGTCCCCTCCCAGGCCACCTTCCGCTGGCCCAGGGGGAGGGCGGGAGGCGTTTGGAAGCGGGAGGAGGGTTGAGGTGTGGTGATGGGGTCCAGCTTAAGGGCACTCCGAGCCAGGAAGCGCTGACGGTGGCCTGGCTGGATTTCAGGTAGACCTGGTGGACTGGGTGGATAACATGTGGCCCCAGCACTTGAAGGAGAAGCAGACGGAAGCCACGAATGCCATTGCAGAGATGAAGTACCCGAAAGTGAAGAAGTAAGACTGCCTGGCTGGCGGCGGGACCTGGGAGGGGGTGGCTTTCAGCCTTGTGGGGGGCGGGGGCTGGAAGTGAGCCTGGGCTGAGGCCATGGCCCTGCGGGGTCTTTGCTGGGACGTGAGGGCTGGGGGTCCTTGGTGTGGGCAGGTTGGCATCTTGCTTCCCTGGAATGCAGGGGCTCTGCATTCTGCTCCGGGTCTGGATTCTCCATCCAGAGAGTTCTTTGGCCTCCCTGCCAGCTCTCCCTGGGGGGATGTGATCTGAAGAGGAGGAAGAGTAATGGGAATCATCTCTGTGTGCATCTGTGTGTGCGTGTGTGTGTGTGTGTGTGTGCACGTGCGTGTGTGTGTGTGTACTTGTCAAACATTCGTCTTCTCCCTCCAAGTGACAGCATGTCCTGGGAGTGGATTTTTAGGGGTCCGCCACAGACCCTTTACTTTTGACAAGGGTTGGGTAGGGATCTGGTATTTTTTGCTTCCCGCTGTTGAGACCTGGGACCTCTGATTGAAAAGAACCTTTCCTGAAAAAAGCCAGGGGCCACTTCCTCACCAGACATTCCTTAGAGAGACGGTGCCCTCTAAGCAGGAGGTTGGTGGTGGGCTGGGAAGGTGGCCACATCTAATTGCAGGGACATCACTACATGTGGTGTGACCAGCAAGTCCTGAGACTGATTATTTAACATGGGCAGAGGTAGCTACGAGCACCTTCCATGTTCTAGGACTTGCGTGGCGGACCCTTGGGATGAGAAAGTCACCTTGGGGCCCATACCATCTCAGGCCCTCTGTGTTTCCATCTTCAAAATGAGAAGGAGATGCTGGTGGCCCAGGCAGAACTATTGCTTTGGGCTTCCTAGAAGAGTTGGCTCTGGTGACTCCAAATCCATTAGCATCTCTCTGCTCAGCCCCACTGCCAGGAGTGACCCCAGGAGCTTAAAGGCTGTGAACTTTTCATTCACTCAGCCCTTCATTCAGTGCATATTGAATGCAAATTCTGTGCCAGGCTTTGTAAGGGAGGCCAGCACGCTGGCCCTGGGCTTCTCAAGGTTTTGCTTTCAAACTCTCTCTCTCTTTAATTACCTCTCAGACATTTTTTTCTACCCTCAAAGCTGAAGCTCCTTACACCCCTTGGATCTGGGCTGCCTCAAAGGGAAAGATTGGGCTCAAGGAGGGGTTGGTAGGAGGGTTTTCAATTCTGTTTTGTTCCGATCCGATCACATCAAAATTTATGGAGCCCTTGGAACAGGGAAGTAAAAGATGAACAGGACTAAAAGCCCCTACCTTCTGGAGAACGTGCCATTAACGTGAGGGTAAGGTGCAGCTCTCATCCTAGGCAGAGGGAAACAGGTTCCCAGAAGGCAAATGGGGAGAGAAGGAATCCTTTCGGGCTGCTGGCATCAGGAAATCATCTTGGAGGGGATATTGACCTGGGCTTTAAAGGACAGAGGAGATGGGACGGGAGTGGGGGAGGGATGGCAGTAGGCAAGTGCCAAGGTCCTTGATGGAATCATGGAGGCAGAGCTTGAGGAAAGAGTGTGAGATTCAGATTAGTGAGAGACAGATCCTGACCCTCGTTGATTGAGTGATTGATTGATTCAGCCTATAAACTGAACATCTGATTTGTGTTGGGCACCGGGAATAGAGCAGGGAGAAAACCAGATGAGCTCCCTGCCTGCATGGAGCTTACAGTCTATTCAGGAGACAGATGTTAATCCAACAGTCAGAGAAACAAATGGAAATTTGCAGCTGTGATGAGGCCACAAGGCAGAGACCCTCGGTGCTATGGGAGCATGTACCGGGGGATTCACTGGGTTAGGGAGTGCAGGGCAGGCCACCCTGAGCTGCAGTCTAAAGGGGAGAAGAGTTACTTAAGTGAAGAGACCTGGGAAGAGCTTTTCTGGCTGTGTGCAGAGAGCCTGGGATGGTGGGGAGGGCTGGGGACAGGACGGGCCTGAAGGACTTGCCAAAGAAAGGCCAGTGGGGCTGGAGCAGATCAAGGGAAGGTCAATGGTGCAGGATGCGGGGTGGGTCAGGCTGACAGGGCCTGACAGTGTCATAGTGAGGGGTCTGAATTTCTCCTAAGAGCAGTCGGAAGCCTCTGAGATTTTAAGCAGAGAGGGTATGTGTTCAGATTTGTATTCTGCAAATTCTGCAGCTGCCGTGTGGATTGAAGGAGGTGGGGGCAGACTGGTATGAGGAACCACTGCATCATCTAGATGAGGGTTAGAGGAGAGCACAGGACAAACAGGGCATGTATTTAGGAAGGTAAAATAGACAGCCTTGGGTGACAGATTTCAATTAATATCTACTTTGCCTCTGAGATATTCAGTATTCTACACTTTATTGAAAGATTCCTTTAAATAGTAAGCTCTGTTAATACGTTGAGAATTCTATCTAATTACCAGAAAAAGGCTCACACACAATTTCCCAGAACCACATGTCTTGGACATATTGGTTGGACTATGTGGCAAATAGATTTACAAACCCTGTCAGTGGCCGTGGGAACTTGTTATAGGATTTGAACGTTGTTAGGAAGGAAATTGTCACCTTGGAAGTAGTCCACTTGTTCGGCTGAAAAGAATGCTGATTTCAGTTAATAAGCAAGGTAAAAATCCCATGATGATGAAGTCCTCTGGGATCATAGAATGGTTCTTTGGAATTTAATTAAAACGACACTTTCTAGAAATCACAGAGCCTCCATGCTGGAGGTGCCTGGAGAGTGGAGACAGCTGAAGGGCCACCTGAACTGAGGGTTTGCAGGGGGGCCGAGAGGAGGGTTACAAACCCATGACTGACTTCTCCCTGGTTCCAGGATTTATGTCGTTCGATCATGGTGAGGGGGTTAGGAATTTTAATGGGTTTTGGTTCAGTTATTTAAGACAAGGGGTGGAGACAGTTGTCGAAGGGGTAGTTGCAAATTTGTGGGAGACAAAGATTTCTAAAGAGTATACTAGTGTGGGAATTCCCGGGCTGTCCATTGGTTAGGGCTTGGTGCTTTCACTGCTGTGGCCCAGGTTCGATCCCTGGTTGGGGAACTGAGATCCCACAAGCCGCATGGCGTGGCCAAAAAAAAGAAAGAAAAAGAAAAAGAGTATACTAGTGTATTAGTTACCTCTTGCCGCATTTACTTTGTATTTTGTGCAAGACACTCTTCTAAGTAGTTGGTAGAATACAGTGAATAAACAAAGTCCCTCTTCTCATGGAGCTTGTATTCTGGCTGGGAGAAGAGACAGGCCAGCAAACAAGTGAATAATATAATTTAGGAGGTGATAAGTGTCATGAAGAAGCAGGATAAAGGGAAAAGATGATGACAGGGTAGGCTGAATATCAGCTGTGCCAATGCATTTCTGCCACGGCCTCCCCCCCGCACCGCCCCTAATTTCTGCCCCACAGAAATGTTTTGGCTGTACAGAATTATTTGTCTTGGAAAAGTCCATAATCGTACAAACAGTGACAATGACTTGGAAGTACCCCTGTATTAGTTGTTTATCGCTGCATGACAGATTACCCTAAAACTTCACAACTTAAAAAAATTTATGTCTTAGCAGCATCAGCTCACAGCTTCTGTAGGGCAGGAATCTGGGTGTGGCTTAGCTGGGTGATTCTGGCTCAGAGTCCTGAATGAGCTTGTGTCAAAACTTAGACCTGGGGAGTTCCCTGGCTGTCCAGTGGTTAAGACTGTGCTTTCACTGCCGAGGGCCCAGGTTCAATCCCTGGTCGGGAAACTAAGATCTCACAAGCTGTGCAGCATGACAAAACAAAACCAAACCCAAAACTTAGGCCTGGGCCTCAGTTCTTCACTATGTAGGCCTCTTCATAGGGCTGCTTGAGTGTCCTCATGACATGGCAGCTTCCTGCCCTCCGCCAGAAATGGTTTGAGAGAGAGCAAGGAGGAAGCCACAGTGCCTTTTATAACCTAATTTTGGAAGTCACATACTGTTTACTTCTGCCATATTATAGTAGTTAAAAGCAAGTCATGAAGTCTAGCCTGCACTCAAGGGAGGGAAATTTGGCCCTGTCTCTGGAAGGGGTGGGGAGCTCTCAAAGACTTTGTGGACAGGTTTTAAATCCTCTGCAATCTCCTGGGTCTATGACATGGGCACACCTTTTTCACTTAGGACCGTTGGGTATTTTAACACATTCCAGAAAGAAATTAGTGAGTCTTTTCTGTTCTCACCTGCTCCTGTAGCCCACTGGGCTTGCAGAAATGAGGTTTGCTGGTGTATTATACAGTGGACTGACAGAGCTCAAAAGCCCAGCCAAAAGGGGATCCCATGTAAAGCCTACATTTGGCCCCCCAAAATTGAAAATTGACTGCATTTTCTTCCCATGTGCTTTCTGGGGTGTGTGAGCCTGAAACAGGATGAAGACAGGCACTGGGATGACCAAGTTTCGGGGCTGCCTCTGTCACTCCCTGAGCTATGGCAAAGCTTTTGTCTCCTCTTAGAGACTCAGTTTTTCCCTCTACAAAGCGGTGATCCTGTCATCCCTGCCCTGCCTCCCTCCATGATGTGGGGAAGGTGGAGCCTGCAGTGGATGTGAAATGTGGTTGGGATAAGATGTTTGTCTACGTGGCCTCCTGTAGACACACAGGGTCTGCAGCTGCCATTGGAATCCTGGCATCCTCGTGCTTTTTAATCTACCTTCCCTCGCATTTGCATAGGGCATCTCTACAGCCGATATTTACCGGCTCACTCTCATCAACCACATTTGCTGGCATCATAAATGATCGTCCCCCGTGTAATGTATCACATAGAGAAACTGACCTAGAGAGGCTGCTGATGTCACATGTGGGCCACGCCCCAGACCCTGGTCTCTGGATTCCTGGCTTTTCCCTTCTACCTCGAAAAGAAGAACAAAGAGAGCCAGCCTTTCCTGTGGTGCCATGTATGGCCCCAGGTGCTGTGTTAGACACTCAGCACCCAGATCTCAATGATACTGGAAGCAGGTTACTATCCCCATTTAACAGACAAGGAAGCTGGAAATCATAGTGGTTCAATGCAGTAATGGATAGAGCAGCTGAGTGTAAGACAGTAGGGGCTGGTGTGGCTCTGGATAACTGGAGAGGCAGCCTTTAAAAAACATTTTTTTTTTAAACGAGTGCTGGCCAGACCAAGCATATCTAGGGCCTGGTTTGGTCTGTAAGGGCCACCATTTAGAGGTTCCTGACTAGTTTTAACAAATGAGATGCTGAGATCCAGAGGGGGGAGGGATTTGGTCCAGTGTCACGTAGCTGGTTAGAATAATTATAGGGCTGTTGCTTGGTACTGCACTTACACAGATGAATCTGGTGTGGTCCCTGCTCACAAGGATCTGGGCGTCTGTGACTTAAAAAGTCATATGGGGGAGTTCCCTGGTGGTCTAGTGGTTAGGATTCGGTACTTTCACTGCGGAGGCCCAGGGAACCAATCCCTGGTTGGGGAACCATCCTGCCTGCTGCGTGGTGCAGCCAAAATACAAAATAAAAAAAAAAAGAGAAAAATAATATGTCTCCCACGTGGACAGCCTGATCCCGTTGTCAGGGCCTTCTCCTCTCTGAGTTCATTTAATTCAATGACTGGTGCTCAAATCCAAGGTCGGGGATTGTCTTTGTCATTACTATCTTTTCTTTTAAATAGGCAGAGCATACATAAGGTAAAAAATTTAACCAGTTCCAGGGAGTTTACAGTTTAACCTCACAGCAGGCCATCAGGGAGGTACTAATGGGTGAGCCATCCAGTAAATGACACAAGGAAGCAACACCCTGGGCCAGGGCGTTGACCACCTTTAAATGGCTTAATGTTCAGTTCCCTAAAATGGGGATTATTAGGTTGTTTTAAGGATAAAACGGTATCATGCATGTAAGCAGCTATTATTATGAGCACTTGATAATTGGAACCTATTAATAATGCTGGTTAGCCCAGGGAATGGGATTTGGCCAAAGAATGGAGAAGTTTGATTTCTGCCCCTGCAGACACCATACCACCATCTCCTGGCCCCCCTTGTGGTTTATGGGGGAAGGGTGGGATGGGAAGAGGGCTGTGGTCCTGATGAGCGTGCCCTGGAGGGGGGACTTCTGATTTGAGCTGGACTGACTTCTTCAGTTAGTGGTTGAGGTTTGGCTGTAACCTGCACGCTCGGCTTCTTGAGATCTTGGGATTTACCAGGGACACCTGGGGAGAAGCGCTGAGAGACTCTGAGACAGGCTGCTTGGGTAAGCACCCCACTACGAGGGTAGTAATCAGGGTGAGTCACCACCTCTGAGCCTGTCTTGCTTTCTCATCTGTAAAATGGGTACAGTCCTGCAAATGACCTTACAGGGGCTGTTGTGAAGATTGGATTAAGTAATCAAAGTGTTTATCTCAATGAATTCCCACAATAGTTCTATGATGTGGGGTTACACAGCTCCTAAGGGGGCAGGTAGGGGCAGGCGCAGGAAAGAGCATCTTAGGTTGCAGATGAACGTCAGGTCACCTCCCTGCCCCCAGGGCGAGGAAGCTGCTGAGAGAGGGGAAGTGGTTGTCCAAGGTCACAGCTAGTCTGTTTTAGGGCCAGAGCCGCCTCCCTGATCTCTGGGCTGCCATACCCGGGATCAGACAAGCCCTCCACCCCCTGGCACTGGTCCTTTCTATAGCTTTGCCCCGAGGGGTGCGTTTCAGGAAGGTGGTTTTGCTGGGTCGTCGCCTTCAGCAGCAGGACGGCGGCCACCCTCCCTGAAAACGGGCGTGCGGGAGTCCCCGAGCGCCTGCCAGTAGAACGGAGGTGGGGAGAGCTACCCTCGTGCCCCCACCCAGCCCGGGCGAGGGGGCGGCCGTGGGCGGCGGCGTCCCCTGGCGCTGGTCGGGCGCGCTTCCCTGTCGCCGCCGCGGCCTCCCTCTGCCTCCCTGGCAGCCGCCGTGCCGCGCGGGTGTTCAGTTTCTGCGTGGGGATGAGCGCAGGTTGCGCCCGGCTCCCCGAGAAAAGAACGAAGCGAGCGAGGTCTCCGCGGTCCTCGACAGGGGCCTGGCAGCACCGTGGAGGGGGCTCGGCTCTGGTCGCCGGGGCCGGACGAGTGTCGAGCCTCAGCCGCCAAAGGGGACGCCCGGGAGCCGCGCTGCAGTCGAGGGTAACCGCGGGCGGGGCCGGGCGGGCGTTCCTGCGCTGCGCCCCGCGGGCCCGGGGCTGCCCGGGAGCCCCTCACTCCTTCGGGGCGCACCGGGGCGGGGTGTGGGTCGCCTCCCTCCCGCGGGCTGCACGGCCGGCATCACGGAGCCGCTCTTTGTGTCTCCCGGGGCTGCGTGTAAGTGTGTAGCGTGTGTGCACGCGCGCTCGGCGCCTCCAGCCCCGTCACCCGGTGCCAGCTTTCCAGGTCCCCCTCCGCGAGACCTTTGCCCGAGGGGACGCCGCCTGGGCTGCCGGGGGAGTTTCGCTAAGTTGGAGGGAAAAGGGAGGGGTGGGGCTGCCCCGCCTCCCCAGACCCGAGGCAGCGCCCCAAAGTTGGTGCTGCAGGTGCAGCGCCCCCTCCTACCACGCTCCTCCCCAGCCAGCCCCGGCCTTGGGAGGTGGGAAGCCCCCAAAAGCTTAGGTCACGGGTGCGGGGTTCTCAGGCGCCAACTTGGAGGGTGTCCTACACAGATGCCGCCTGCGCCGTGAGTGGGGGTGTCGAGGGGCGCGGCTTTCCGGGCAGGGGGCGGCCGAGGCGGAAACCAGGCCGGCTGGCCGGCCGCGGCGAGAGCTTAGCGGCCGTGGCACCGAGCCGGGGTGCCCATGTGACTGCGGTGTGCTTTGGAAGAGGAAGCTGTTAGAGGTCAGTGCAAAGGCGTCACGCCAGAGCGAGCGAGAAGCAGGAGTGAGGGGGGAAACGCGGAATGAGTGCGGGGCAGGCGAGGAGGCAGGCGGGGTGACGGCTGCAGGGGCCCGGGACAAAAGCCGCCCCGTCCCAGCTCCCCTGGCCACCCTAAAGCGTGCACTTGCCCGGCAGGAGGGGCGGTCCAGGCCTGGCAGCCAGGAAATGAGGGACATGGGAGGAGGGGCCTTTCATGGAGAGGCGGGGCTGGAAGTGGCGCCCCCAAGCTCCGAGGGGCCTCGGAGGGTGCTGGAGGGTGACTGGGAGGGGAGAGCAGACGCAGGCTCAACTTGGAGAACTTTCCCTTGTACGCAGCAGCCGCAGCTCGCAGGGATTGCGTTTCCGCGTGTGCTGGGGAGGCTGGAACTGCGGCAGGAGATTGGCAGGTTGAAGGTGGACGACCTGTTTGGCCGGGGAGACTTGGGTCCTGGAGCCCAAGAGCCCAAGAGCCAAGCTCCTCTCCTTTCTGCTTTGGGCCCCTGGGTGGGTATCCAGCTGCAGACCGAAGGAAGCACCTCGCCTTTCTCCACCCCACAAACACTTAAATTGTTTTCCCCAGACTGTGTTCTGCTCAGGCCTGGAGGAGGTGGAAACCAAGGTTAGATTAAAGAAAGAGAAGAAGAAAACCGAGAGGAAGAGTGGTTTTAGGAAAATGAGGACTAATATTTTGAAGTGGTGCTTGGAGAGAAGAGGCCGGCGTGGTCCATGGGGGGTGGGGTGGACTGGGGCTTTTTAGCAGGCCCCCTACCCCTCCAGTTCCTTGGAGAGAAGAGAATCACCCAGGCCTTCAGAGTGGGGACCTGGCTTGGGTGGGCCGGGAGGAGGCAGCAGGGTGTGGAGGCGGAGCCGGAGCCGGAGCCGGAGCTGGGACTTTAACAACCCCAGCGCCAGCAGCACAGCCCGCGCCTGTCTTCGTGACAGGGCTGCGTCCTGTGCTGTCAACTACACCCCTCCGATGGGGTTGCTAGGCAGCGGGGCTCTGATGTGCAGGAAGGCCTTCTGATTTGTCAGCCTCCTGCAGACACATGGTTAAGGCTCCTTCCAGCCTATCCGGAGGAGGGACGCGGGGCACGCCGCGTGCATACTGCCGAGCCCCGGGTCCACCTGAATGTGAGGTGCAAAAGGCAACCAGAGGGAGGGGGCGCCTGGAACCCTTCAGCCTCCTAACCAGCTCAGCCCACGTCCCCCCTGGCCCCCACCATTATCTCCTCTCAGGCTGCTGGCTCCTCCCTGCCCGACCCCGCCCCATTCCTCTCCTCTTCCCAAACCATGGAAAAGCAAAGTGCAGCGGGGAAAAGCGGTCAGTGGGGTAAGCGTGTGTATGCGGGCCTCCGGAGGTGCGAAGGTGTGGGAGCATGAGCCGTGGGGGACTGCCCCAGCCGTGCTCTTGTGGCTTTTGGGGGAAGGGGTGGGTGAGAGGGAGGGGGCCCTGGCACTGCCGTCTGCCAGGCCGGGACCTGGAAGCCTGTCTGTCCCCTCTCCTCCTAAGCTCTGCGCACCCCTAGGAGGGCAGCAAGTAGAGGGAGGAGGGAGGAGGGAGGGGACGGGTGAGTTCCTGTAAGGAAGGGTGGGTTGTCTGGCAGTTGCTAGAGCTTAGAAGGGGGCCTGCTGGCAGGTTTCTTCTCCCAAATGCCCTCCCTCTGTCCAAGCCGCTCAGGGCCGGGCTCTCCCTCTCTGACTCCTTCCCTCCCTCTCTGCCACTCCACCCCCCCCACCCCAAGGGTCTTGATTGCTTTACTTTTTTTTTTTAGCAGCTTTATTGAGGTACAGTTCACGTACCATTCATCCACTTAAAGTGTACAGTTCAATGTTTTTAGTATGTTTACAGAGTTGTGCGACCACCATCAATTTTGGTACATTTTTATCACCCCACAATGAAGACCTGTACCCATTAGCAGTCACTCCTCATTTCCTCCCAACACCCCCAGCCTCTGGCCACCACTAACCTGCTCTCTGACTCTGTAGGTCTGCCTACTCTGGACATTTCATACGTGGAATTATACACTGTGGTCTTTTATGGCTGGTACCCTTGTACTTCCAGCTGCATTGCTTACTTTGCAGTCATTTGCAGTTTGCCTTGCCATTTAACTTTCCCTGGGTCGCGCTCCCTTAAGAGTGTTTCATCCTCAATGGCAGGGGTCTTATGCTTTTCTCTAAGTGCCATGCCTAGCTCTGGGCTGGACCACTGGTTGGCTCTCAGTACATGATTGTTGAATGAGTGAGGAGATGAATGGGGACTAGTAATTGGCAAGCTATGCAGGTGGTTTACAACTGAATTCCAGAGGGCCCAGTTGCTGCAGAGGGGCCTGGCAGCTTGGGAGAACTGCAGGTATAGGAGCTGGAAGGAGCAGAAATGAAGCCTCTTGCTTGGGTAGGAGGCAGGGGTGGGGCAAGAGTAAAAACCGTCTTCGAGGAAGGAACCAAGTGGCCTGTGGGTTGCCAGCTCTCTCGCGGGAACCTGAAAACAAAAATGCCTCTCCCAGCCTTGGGGGCAGGTAGCCAGTGCTTGAGATTCGCCACCTGATCACAGGGGCTTCCCCCATGGGGAACTCCGATTAGATTTGGGTCTTAAAAAAAAAGAAAATTCCCCAGTGTCAGCGTTTATAAAAGGGCAGCAGGTCAGGCATCTCTGAAGCTGTTTGCTCGCCTCCTGTGATTCAGGCATTGAATTGTTTTTCTGCTTCCCCGCCTCTGTGCTGCAGGTACTGTCTGATGAGCGTGAAAGGTTGTTTCACTGACTTCCACATCGACTTTGGAGGCACTTCCGTTTGGTACCATGTTTTCCGGGGTGGGAAGGTGAGTTGAGTCTCTTCAGATCTCTGTACACGCCTGGCTGTTTGTGCATGGAGGGGCTCGCTCACCTTTCTGCTTCTGCCCCCGCCTCCAGCCAGACCCCACCCTGTGAGGACTTTCTCACCCTCTGTCTTCTTCTGGAGGGAAAGATCAAGGTCAACTCCTCACCCTCTTTTATTCTTCTGGAGGGAAAGGTCAAGGTCAACTCTTTTGCATCACATCTGGTCACCCTTTCACACCTGCTTGCCCAGTCCAGTGTCCTACGCATCTTGGGCCAGATTAGAACTCCAGATGTGGCTCCCAAGAACCTCCAGCATTTCATTTCCCCCAGCTGTAATTTCAGCTCCAGCACTGGGACCTTTTAACTTAAAAGTCTAGTTGCCTGCAAGAGCAGTTTACGTGAGGGACAGACATCACCCAGAGAAAGGACGTGAGGCATGTGTTCAGGGTGCTCCTGCTGTGTCTGCTCCTGTGTGCATGTCCACGTGGGGACATAGGGGTCCCTGCATGGAGGTGGGTGCTCCTTGAGAATACGTGTGTGCTGCCCTGCTCCTCTGGGTCTGCGTGTGCATTTGTCTTAACCGAATGTGTTGGAAGAAATTCCGGGTAGGAAATCATCCCTCTTGGTTCCAGATGTTTTTCCTCCTTCTCCAGAGCCAGCACAAGCTGGTTTTATTTACTGGGCCATTTTATCCTACAACTTAGGAAATTCCCCTTCTTTTGCTTCCCCCACCTCCCTGACAAGCCCACGGCTCAGAAGAAAGAATGTTCCACTCAGTCCAGGAAGTCTTCCCACCCTGGTGTTTCAGCTGGAACCGAGATTCTCTAAAGGCGGGCAAGGGGTGTCCCAGAAGGGCGGTACAGCCTTCCCTGCCACCCCAGAGACCCTTTGGGCCTGGGCCTGGAAGGGTCTCCGGGGATGTGTCCTCCCCCATCCTCCCTGCTCCCAGGCAGGTGGGGCTGTCTTCTGGGTTGTGGCAGAGCCTGGAAGAAATCAGAGACTTTGGCCTGGATCTTTAACTGATTGCTTCCTTTTCCTTCTAAGATCTTTTGGCTGATTCCTCCAACCTTGCACAATTTGGCACTGTACGAGGAGTGGGTGCTGTCAGGCAAACAGAGCGACATCTTCCTGGGAGACCGTGTGGAGCGATGCCAAAGAATTGAGCTGAAACAGGGCTACACATTTTTCATCCCTTCCGGTAGGTTCCCACGAGGCTGCCACTGGGCTCTTAGCAGCCTCCTGTTGGCGGGGTGGCCTCAGCCAGGTGTTTAGGCCAAGTGATGGGGTTTCTCTGGGCCTCCTTGCCCTTGGCAGTCCCTGAGAGAAGGAGAGAAGCAGGCCTCAGGCTGCAGGGAAAAATAGCCTCTCACATCTTACCTGTTTTTTCCTGCCTGTGGGCTAGAATTCTCTCTTGGGGAGAAAGCCTCCTGAGAGCCCTCCCTCAGGGGAAGTTTGAATGCCTTCCTCCAAGATGTCCTGCTGAGATTTCTGAGGGTGAGGATGAGGGTGGTCCTGTGGGGAGAGGAGGGGCAACTTTATCCTGATGGCTGGGGAGGGGAGAAGGGGGAGTTGGCCCAGGGGAAGGGGTAGAGGGGAATGCACCCAGAGTGGCAGCTTCCTTCCTGCAGAACAAGATGAAATGTATATTGGGATCAAGGTCAGTTTCTGTACTTGGACTCGCCCCTTTAAAAAAAAAAAAATTAACTACAACTATAGCAGAGGGCAATAATTAAGAGCATGGGCCTTGGGGCCAGAAAGCCCCGCCCTAATTCAAATTCCTGCTCTGCTGCTTACAAGCCTGACTTCCTGGAAATGACTTAATCTCAGTGCCTCAATGTTCTCATCTGTAAAATGGAAGACTTCCCAGGGTGGTAGTGAGGACTGAGTGAACCGAGACCTATTTGCCTACAGCTCCTGGGAGATGGGCTGAGGGCTTTTGGTCAGTTACAGGCTGAGTCACTAGTGGATGTGGCAGATGACCTGGGAATCTTAGGCTGCATTTTAGTGCAAGTGTTTTACCCAGCATGAGGGAGGTGACAGTCCCACTGTATAGAGTGAGAGGGTCAGGCCACATGTAGGAGACTGTGTTCCTCGTGGGTTGTAATGACTTACCCTCATGGGTAAGTCAACCTCGAGAGAGAGAAGAGTCTGGATACCACATCAGGTGAGGTGAATTTGAAGGAGGTATTGGGTTGTTTTACCCAGGAAGTGAAGGTGTATGGTAATGGCCATTGGCCAGTTGAAGGATCATATCTTGGAAGACAGGGTATAGCCAAGTGGTATCGGAATGAGTTGCTCTGCTAGGCACTGAGTTCCCCGTCACTGGAGGTACACAAGTAGAGCCTGCAGGGAAATTGCCACTGAGTGGAAGCTTGGATCTTAGGGTCCAAGGCCTCCTTTGAGGCCACTAAGATCCATTGGATGGAGAAACTGGTCACACTTAAGTTGGACTGGAGTTGGCCTTGGGTCTGGACATCAAGTTAGTGTCAACTGAAGGGGGAGCGGTTGTGGTAGCAGTTCCCACCATGGGGATGGGACCTGCACACGCGGGCTCTTCTAGAAAGTTGGGCAGAGATTTCACTATTAGGGAAGTTTGGGATTTGGAGGTGGCGGGGTTTAGTGGGGGTGACTTTGTTGTCAGGGCCCCAGGTGCATCCTTGGAGCTGCTTGACTCCGGGAGGGGAGGGACCGCTGCTTGGGACAGGAGGGAATTGTAGTTGGTGGACAGCATTTAGGGAGCACAGCCTGGAAGGAGGTGGTATCCTGCAGCGTGCTCAAGGCCACTGCAGGTGTGGGAAGATTAGCCCTGGTAGATTCAAAGGGAGGCTGGCGTGCGCTTGGCCTTGCTGCCGTCTTTGTGACTTTGGGCTGATCTCTTCCCCTCTCTGGGCCTCAACTGTCCCATCTCTACAGTGGGGGCAGGGTGAGGCTGAACTCTGGGATCCTCAGGCTCCCTCCCAACTCTGTCCCCTGAGTGCAGGCCTCCTTAGCCTCCCTGGGAGGACAGGCGTTTTTCTCGCAGGGCCTTTTTCAGAACCGAGAGGTGGCCCATTGCTTTCACCCGATCTGGGATGGGAAGGGTGTTAATTTTGGTGCCTTAAGCAAGCTGGAAAAGGTCTCAAGAAGCAGCATCTAAGCCCCAGCAGGGGTGTGACTGTGTGTTGAAGGCAGGAAGAGGGGACGTGGATTTGAACTGCAACTGGTAGGAGTCTATTTAGAATTCAGAAAAGACTTTTGGCCCTAACAGTCTTGAGTGAGACACCAGGATTTTTTTCCTGGATTTTGGGAAGCAAAAAAGGGACAGTTGGAATTTGTCACCTTCTCAAGGGCAGGGTGTACATGTGGTTCCCAGACATTGATTTCATGAAGTTAAAAAAAAAAAAGGTGGGAACTGATATCAACGTTATTATCTTGTAGTTTTGCTAAATATGGGCACTAATTTAAAAAAACAACCTGTCAGCTACTTTTGCTGATGTTTCATGAAAGGAGGACTATTCTGACACTAAAAAAGATGGGAGTACATAATTCCAGAATAAAGGACAGTCACTACTTGAAATTTGATGGGTTTGAGTTTATGAGAATCTATGCCATCTTCATTTTTCTTATTTTGTTGTCAACCAGTGAAAAATAAAGGACCAGAGTTTTGGAGTCACTGAACTAGCTGAGCATCTTGGGTCCTCACACCCTCTGAACCAGACACACATCTGAGATTTGTGGTAGCTGGGATGTGGCTTTGGGGAGAGAGCCTTGGGGAATCCCGCCACTGCACATGAGCTTTTGGGTGTGGAAAGTGGAGAATCTAATTCTGGCATTTCCCACCTCTGATCTGGGTTTTCACCTCCACAGTGTGACCTTAGATGTGCCCTATCTCACACTGGCCTCAAGCTTCCCCATCAGCTCTGTGAAAGCTCGTGGATGCCATTGGGTTAGGAAGATTTGAAGTGTCACAGTATCTTTGTGAGACTTGGTTTATCTTTTTCTTCTTTTGTCTGAGGGTGAAGGGGTTGGGTGCTAGCTATGCTTCAGAGGTGGTGGTTCTTCAGGCCTTGGGCAAGTCTGAGAAACAGTAACTCCTAGCTATTTAACAGTATAAATAGGACCTGACCTCTTGGACCTGAGATGATCTATCTGTGAAATGGGTACAGAGCAGAGACGGGCTGGCAGTGAAGCAGGCTGAGGTGGAGGTGCTCTGGGAAACTGGGGAATTGCTGCTCGGCTCCAGCCAGTTAGGGCTGGAGGGCCTGGTGGGCCCAGCTTCTCATTTTTCTGGAGAGGAAAGCACTTCAGATAGCCTTGTGAAATTTCCCCATTTTTAAAAAAAATTTATTTATTGTTTTGTTTTTGGCCACATTGGGTCTTTGTTGCTGTGCGCAGGCTTTCTCTAGTTGCGGCGAGCAGGGGCTACAGTTTGTTGCGGTGCGCGGGCTTCTCATTGCGGTGGCTTCTCTTGTTGCAGAGCATGGGCTCTAGGCACATGGGGTTTAGTAGTTGCAACACATGGGCTCAGTAGTTGTGGCTCGCTGGCTCAGTAGTTGTGGTGCACAGGCTTAGTTGCCCCGCGGCACGTGGGATCTTCCTGGACCAGGGCTCGAACCCGTGTCCCCTGCATTGGCAGGCAGATTCTTAACCACTGTGCCACCAGGGAAGCCCGAAATTTCCCCATTTTGATAACACAGGTGGATCAAACTGTACATGTCCCTGGGTCTGATGCAGCCGGTGGCCTGGCAGTTTGGGCCCCTGGTACCAGCTATGAGGTCCCAGAGAGGAGAGGCCATCCTGGCTTCATCCTGGCAGCCACAGTGCCCAGCCCCAGGCCTGGGCCAGCACAGGGAGTTCGTGGATGCTCCTGAGGGCCGTGGGCCTCTGTGAGGCACCCCTGAGTTCTGGGACCTTTGGGTTTATCCCTGCAGCAGCCACACAAATGTGGGTCAGGGGCCTTTTCATTCTGAACCCTGAGCGTTTGGGCTGTGGGTCAGACACCATGTGCCCCCGCGGCCTTCTCGGCCCTTCATGTCCCAGAGAATACCCGTCAGTTGGTTTTGTGGGTCGCCTGATTTCCTTTCGTGGCTGGATCTGTCCCTTGTCGCGTGGCCTGATA